>NW_027288548.1:0-235664 GCF_037038585.1 Patagioenas fasciata | reverse complement strand
ACCTTAAATCTAAACCTAACCCCAAATCTAAACCTAAAATCTAAACCTAACCCCAAATCTAAACCTAAAATCTAAACCTAACCCCAAGTCTAAACCTAACCCCAAATCTAAACCTAACCCCAAATCTAAACCTAAAATCTAAACCTAACCCCAAATCTAAACCTTACCCCAAATATAAACCTAAAATCTAAACCTAACCCCAAATCTAAACCTAAAATCTAAACCTAACCCCAAATCTAAACCTAAAATCTAAACCTAACCCCAAATCTAAACCTAACCCCAAATCTAAACCTAACCCCAAATCTAAACCCAAATCTAAACCTAACCCCAAATCTAAACCTAAAATCTAAACCTAACCCCAAATCTAAACCTAAAATCTAAACCTAACCCCAAATCTAAACCTAAAATCTAAACCTAACCCCAAGTCTAAACCTAACCCCAAATCTAAACCTAAAATCTAAACCTAACCCCAAATCTAAACCTAAAATCTAAACCTAACCCCAAATCTAAACCTAAAATCTAAACCTAACCCCAAATCTAAACCTAAAATCTAAACCTAACCCCAAATCTAAACCTTAAATCTAAACCTAACCCCAAATCTAAACCTAAAATCTAAACCTAACCCCAAATCTAAACGTAACCCCAAATCTAAACCTAAAATCTAAACCTAACCCCAAATCTAAACCTAACCCCAAATCTTACCCCAAATCTAAACCTAACCCCAAATCTAAACCTAAAATCTAAACCTAACCCCAAATCTAAACCTAAAATCTAAACCTAACCCAAATGTAAACTTACCCCAAATCTGAACCTAAAATCTAAACCTAACCCCAAATCTAAACCTAAAATCTAAACCTAACCCCAAATCTAAACCTAAAATCTAAACCTAACCCCAAATCTAAACCTAAAATCTAAACCTAACCCCAAATCTAAACCTAAAATGTAAACCTAACCACAAATCTAAACCTAACCCCAAATCTAAACCTAAAATCTAAACCTAACCCCAAATCTAAACCTAAAATCTAAACCTAACCCCAAATCTAAACCTAACCCCAAATCTAAACCTAACCCCAAATCTAAACCTAAAATCTAAACCTAACCCCAAATCTAAACCTAAAATCTAAACCTAACCCCAAATCTAAACCTAACCCCAAATCTAAACCTAAAATCTAAACCTAACCCCAAATCTAAACCTAAAATCTAAACCTAACCCCAAATCTGAAACCCAAATCCAAACCTAAAATCTAAACCTAACCCCAAATCTAAACCTAAAATCTAAACCTAACCCCAAATCTAAACCTAAAATCTAAACCTAACCCCAAATCTAAACCTAAAATCTAAACCTAACCCCAAATCTAAACCTAAAATCTAAACCTAACCCCAAATCTAAACCTAAAATCCAAACCTAACCCCAAATCTAAACCTAAAATCTAAACCTAACCCCAAATCTAAATCTAAAATCTAAACCTAACCCCAAATCTAAACCTAAAATCTAAACCTAACCCCAAATCTAAACCTAAAATCCAAACCTAACCCCAAATATAAACCTAAAATCTAAACCTAACCCCAAATCTAAACCTAAAATCTAAACCTAAAATCTAAACCTAACCCCAAATCTAAACCTAACCCCACATCTAAACCTAAAATCTAAACCTAACCCCAAATCTAAACCTAACCCCAAATCTAAACCTAAAATCTAAACCTAACCCCAAATCTAAACCTAAAATCTAAACCTAACCCCAAATCTAAACCTAAAATCTAAACCTAACCCCAAATCTAAACCTAAAATCTAAACCTAACCCCAAATCTAAACCTAAAATCTAAACCTAAAATCTAAACCTAACCCCAAATCTAAACCTAAAATCTAAACCTAACCCCAAATCTAAACCTAACCCCAAATCTAAACCTAAAATCTAAACCTAACCCCAAATCTAAACCTAACCCCAAATATAAACCTAAAATCTAAATCTAACCCCAAATCTAAACCTAAAATCTAAACCTAACCCCAAATCTAAACCTAAAATCTAAACCTAAAATCTAAACCTAACCCCAAATCTAAACCTAAAATCTAAACCTGACCCCAAATCTAAACCTAACCCCAAATCTAAACCTAAAATCTAAACCTAACCCCAAATCTAAACCTAAAATCTAAACCTAACCCCAAATCTAAACCTAACCCCAAATCTAACCTAAAATCTAAACCTAACCCCAAATCTAAACCTAACCCCAAATCTAAACCTAAAATCTAAACCTAACCCCAAATCTAAACCTAAAATCTAAACCTAACCCCAAATCTAAACCTAAAATCTAAACCTAACCCCAAATCTAAACCTAAAATCTAAACCTAACCCCAAATCTAAACCTAAAATCTAAACCTAAAATCTAAACCTAACCCCAAATCTAAACCTAAAATCTAAACCTAACCCCAAATCTAAACCTAACCCCAAATCTAAACCTAAAATCTAAACCTAACCCCAAATCTAAACCTAACCCCAAATATAAACCTAAAATCTAAATCTAACCCCAAATCTAAACCTAAAATCTAAACCTAACCCCAAATCTAAACCTAAAATCTAAACCTAAAATCTAAACCTAACCCCAAATCTAAACCTAAAATCTAAACCTGACCCCAAATCTAAACCTAACCCCAAATCTAAACCTAAAATCTAAACCTAACCCCAAATCTAAACCTAAAATCTAAACCTAACCCCAAATCTAAACCTAACCCCAAATCTAAACCTAAAATCTAAACCTAACCCCAAATCTAAACCTAACCCCAAATCTAAACCTAAAATCTAAACCTAACCCCAAATCTAAACCTAAAATCTACACCTAACCTCAAATCTAAACCTAAAATCTAAACCTAACCCCAAATCTAAACCTAAAATCTAAACCTAACCCCAAATCTAAACCTAACCCCAAATCTAAACCTAAAATCTAAACCTAACCCCAAATCTAAACCTAACCCCAAATCTAAACCTAAAATCTAAACCTAACCCCAAATCTAAACCTAAAATCTAAACCTAACCCCAAATCTAAACCTAACCCCAAATCTAAACCTTAAATCTAAACCTAACCCCAAATCTAAACCTAAAATCTAAACCTAACCCCAAATCTAAACCTAAAATCTAAACCTAACCCCAAGTCTAAACCTAACCCCAAATCTAAACCTAACCCCAAATCTAAACCTAAAATCTAAACCTAACCCCAAATCTAAACCTTACCCCAAATATAAACCTAAAATCTAAACCTAACCCCAAATCTAAACCTAAAATCTAAACCTAACCCCAAATCTAAACCTAAAATCTAAACCTAACCCCAAATCTAAACCTAACCCCAAATCTAAACCTAACCCCAAATCTAAACCCAAATCTAAACCTAACCCCAAATCTAAACCTAAAATCTAAACCTAACCCCAAATCTAAACCTAAAATCTAAACCTAACCCCAAATCTAAACCTAAAATCTAAACCTAACCCCAAGTCTAAACCTAACCCCAAATCTAAACCTAAAATCTAAACCTAACCCCAAATCTAAACCTAAAATCTAAACCTAACCCCAAATCTAAACCTAAAATCTAAACCTAACCCCAAATCTAAACCTAAAATCTAAACCTAACCCCAAATCTAAACCTTAAATCTAAACCTAACCCCAAATCTAAACCTAAAATCTAAACCTAACCCCAAATCTAAACGTAACCCCAAATCTAAACCTAAAATCTAAACCTAACCCCAAATCTAAACCTAACCCCAAATCTTACCCCAAATCTAAACCTAACCCCAAATCTAAACCTAAAATCTAAACCTAACCCCAAATCTAAACCTAAAATCTAAACCTAACCCAAATGTAAACTTACCCCAAATCTGAACCTAAAATCTAAACCTAACCCCAAATCTAAACCTAAAATCTAAACCTAACCCCAAATCTAAACCTAAAATCTAAACCTAACCCCAAATCTAAACCTAAAATCTAAACCTAACCCCAAATCTAAACCTAAAATGTAAACCTAACCACAAATCTAAACCTAACCCCAAATCTAAACCTAAAATCTAAACCTAACCCCAAATCTAAACCTAAAATCTAAACCTAACCCCAAATCTAAACCTAACCCCAAATCTAAACCTAACCCCAAATCTAAACCTAAAATCTAAACCTAACCCCAAATCTAAACCTAAAATCTAAACCTAACCCCAAATCTAAACCTAACCCCAAATCTAAACCTAAAATCTAAACCTAACCCCAAATCTAAACCTAAAATCTAAACCTAACCCCAAATCTGAAACCCAAATCCAAACCTAAAATCTAAACCTAACCCCAAATCTAAACCTAAAATCTAAACCTAACCCCAAATCTAAACCTAAAATCTAAACCTAACCCCAAATCTAAACCTAAAATCTAAACCTAACCCCAAATCTAAACCTAAAATCTAAACCTAACCCCAAATCTAAACCTAAAATCCAAACCTAACCCCAAATCTAAACCTAAAATCTAAACCTAACCCCAAATCTAAATCTAAAATCTAAACCTAACCCCAAATCTAAACCTAAAATCTAAACCTAACCCCAAATCTAAACCTAAAATCCAAACCTAACCCCAAATATAAACCTAAAATCTAAACCTAACCCCAAATCTAAACCTAAAATCTAAACCTAAAATCTAAACCTAACCCCAAATCTAAACCTAACCCCACATCTAAACCTAAAATCTAAACCTAACCCCAAATCTAAACCTAACCCCAAATCTAAACCTAAAATCTAAACCTAACCCCAAATCTAAACCTAAAATCTAAACCTAACCCCAAATCTAAACCTAAAATCTAAACCTAACCCCAAATCTAAACCTAAAATCTAAACCTAACCCCAAATCTAAACCTAAAATCTAAACCTAAAATCTAAACCTAACCCCAAATCTAAACCTAAAATCTAAACCTAACCCCAAATCTAAACCTAACCCCAAATCTAAACCTAAAATCTAAACCTAACCCCAAATCTAAACCTAACCCCAAATATAAACCTAAAATCTAAATCTAACCCCAAATCTAAACCTAAAATCTAAACCTAACCCCAAATCTAAACCTAAAATCTAAACCTAAAATCTAAACCTAACCCCAAATCTAAACCTAAAATCTAAACCTGACCCCAAATCTAAACCTAACCCCAAATCTAAACCTAAAATCTAAACCTAACCCCAAATCTAAACCTAAAATCTAAACCTAACCCCAAATCTAAACCTAACCCCAAATCTAACCTAAAATCTAAACCTAACCCCAAATCTAAACCTAACCCCAAATCTAAACCTAAAATCTAAACCTAACCCCAAATCTAAACCTAAAATCTACACCTAACCTCAAATCTAAACCTAAAATCTAAACCTAACCCCAAATCTAAACCTAAAATCTAAACCTAACCCCAAATCTAAACCTAACCCCAAATCTAAACCTAAAATCTAAACCTAACCCCAAATCTAAACCTAACCCCAAATCTAAACCTAAAATCTAAACCTAACCCCAAATCTAAACCTAAAATCTAAACCTAACCCCAAATCTAAACCTAACCCCAAATCTAAACCTTAAATCTAAACCTAACCCCAAATCTAAACCTAAAATCTAAACCTAACCCCAAATCTAAACCTAAAATCTAAACCTAACCCCAAGTCTAAACCTAACCCCAAATCTAAACCTAACCCCAAATCTAAACCTAAAATCTAAACCTAACCCCAAATCTAAACCTTACCCCAAATATAAACCTAAAATCTAAACCTAACCCCAAATCTAAACCTAAAATCTAAACCTAACCCCAAATCTAAACCTAAAATCTAAACCTAACCCCAAATCTAAACCTAACCCCAAATCTAAACCTAACCCCAAATCTAAACCCAAATCTAAACCTAACCCCAAATCTAAACCTAAAATCTAAACCTAACCCCAAATCTAAACCTAAAATCTAAACCTAACCCCAAATCTAAACCTAACCCCAAATCTAAACCTAAAATCTAAACCTAACCCCAAATCTAAACCTAAAATCTAAACCTAACCCCAAATCTAAACCTAAAATCCAAACCTAACCCCAAATCTAAACCTAACCCCAAATCTAAACCCAAATCTAAACCTAACCCCAAATCTAAACCTAAAATCTAAACCTAACCCCAAATCTAAACCTAAAATCTAAACCTAACCCCAAATCTAAACCTAACCCCAAATCTAAACCTAAAATCTAAACCTAACCCCAAATCTAAACCTAACCCCAAATCTAAACCTAAAATCTAAACCTAACCCCAAATCTAAACCTAACCCCAAATCTAAACCTAAAATCTAAACCTAACCCCAAATCTAACCTAAAATCTAAACCTAACCCCAAATCTAAACCTAAAATCTAAACCTAACCCCAAATCTTAACCTAAAATCTAAACCTAACCCCAAATCTAAACCTTAAATGTAAACCTAACCACAAATCTAAACCTAACCCCAAATCTAAACCTAAAATCTAAACCTAACCCCAAATCTAAACCTAAAATCTAAACCTAACCCCAAATCTAAACCTTAAATCTAAACCTAACCCCAAATCTAAACCTAAAATCTAAACCTAACCCCAAATCTAAACCTAAAATCTAAACCTAAAATCTAAACCTAACCCCAAATCTAAACCTAACCCCAAATCTAAACCTAAAATCTAAACCTAACCCCAAATCTAAACCTAAAATCCAAACCTAACCCCAAATCTAAACCTAAAATCTAAACCTAACCCCAAATCTAAACCTAAAATCTAAACCTAACCCCAAATCTTAACCTAAAATCTAAACCTAACCCCAAATCTAAACCTTAAATGTAAACCTAACCACAAATCTAAACCTAACCCCAAATCTAAACCTAAAATCTAAACCTAACCCCAAATCTAAACCTAAAATCTAAACCTAACCCCAAATCTAAACCTTAAATCTAAACCTAACCCCAAATCTAAACCTAAAATCTAAACCTAACCCCAAATCTAAACCTAAAATCTAAACCTAACCCCAAATCTAAACCTAACCCCAAATCTAAACCTAAAATCTAAACCTAACCCCAAATCTAAACCTAAAATATAAACCTAAAATCTAAACCTAAAATCTAAACCTAAACCCAAATCTAAACCTAACCCCAAATCTAAACCTAAAATCTAAACCTAACCCCAAATCTAAACCTAAAATCCAAACCTAACCCCAAATCTAAACCTAAAATCTAAACCTAACCCCAAATCTAAACCTTAAATCTAAACCTAACCCCAAATCTAAACCTAAAATCTAAACCTAACCCCAAATCTAAACCTAACCCCAAATCTAAACCTAAAATCTAAACCTAACCCCAAATCTAAACCTAAAATCTAGACCTAACCCCAAATCTAAACCTAAAATCTAAACGTAACCCCAAATCTAAACCTAAAATCTAAACCTAACCCCAAATCTAAACCTAAAATCTAAACCTAACCCCAAATCTAAACCTAAAATCTAAACCTAAAATCTAAACCTAACCCCAAATCTAAACCTAAAATCTAAACCTAACCCCAAATCTAAACCTAACCCCAAATCTAAACCTAAAATATAAACCTAACCCCAAATCTAAACCTAAAATCTAAACCTAACCCCAAATCTAAACCTAAAATCTAAACCTAACCCCAAATCTAAACCTAAAATCTAAACCTAACCCCAAATCTAAACCTAAAATCTAAACCTAACCCCAAGTCTAAACCTAACCCCAAATCTAAACCTAAAATCTAAACCTAACCCCAAATCTAAACCTAAAATCTAAACCTAACCCCAAATCTAAACCTAAAATCTAAACCTAACCCCAAATCTAAACCTAAAATCTAAACCTAACCCCAAATCTAAACCTTAAATCTAAACCTAACCCCAAATCTAAACCTAAAATCTAAACCTAACCCCAAATCTAAACGTAACCCCAAATCTAAACCTAAAATCTAAACCTAACCCCAAATCTAAACCTAACCCCAAATCTTACCCCAAATCTAAACCTAACCCCAAATCTAAACCTAAAATCTAAACCTAACCCCAAATCTAAACCTAAAATCTAAACCTAACCCAAATGTAAACTTACCCCAAATCTGAACCTAAAATCTAAACCTAACCCCAAATCTAAACCTAAAATCTAAACCTAACCCCAAATCTAAACCTAAAATCTAAACCTAACCCCAAATCTAAACCTAAAATCTAAACCTAACCCCAAATCTAAACCTAAAATGTAAACCTAACCACAAATCTAAACCTAACCCCAAATCTAAACCTAAAATCTAAACCTAACCCCAAATCTAAACCTAAAATCTAAACCTAACCCCAAATCTAAACCTTAAATCTAAACCTAACCCCAAATCTAAACCTAAAATCTAAACCTAACCCCAAATCTAAACCTAAAATCTAAACCTAACCCCAAATCTAAACCTAACCCCAAATCTAAACCTAAAATCTAAACCTAACCCCAAATCTAAACCTAAAATCTAAACCTAACCCCAAATCTGAAACCCAAATCCAAACCTAAAATCTAAACCTAACCCCAAATCTAAACCTAAAATCTAAACCTAACCCCAAATCTAAACCTAAAATCTAAGCCTAACCCCAAATCTAAACCTAAAATCTAAACCTAACCCCAAATCTAAACCTAAAATCCAAACCTAACCCCAAATCTAAACCTAAAATCTAAACCTAACCCCAAATCTAAATCTAAAATCTAAACCTAACCCCAAATCTAAACCTAAAATCTAAACCTAACCCCAAATCTAAACCTAAAATCCAAACCTAACCCCAAATATAAACCTAAAATCTAAACCTAACCCCAAATCTAAACCTAAAATCTAAACCTAAAATCTAAACCTAACCCCAAATCTAAACCTAAAATCTAAACCTAACCCCAAATCTAAACCTAAAATCTAAACCTAACCCCAAATCTAAACCTAAAATCTAAACCTAACCCCAAGTCTAAACCTAACCCCACATCTAAACCTAAAATCTAAACCTAACCCCAAATCTAAACCTAAAATCTAAACCTAACCCCAAATCTAAACCTAAAATCTAAACCTAACCCCAAATCTAAACCTAAAATCTAAACCTAACCCCAAATCTAAACCTTAAATCTAAACCTAACCCCAAATCTAAACCTAAAATCTAAACCTAACCCCAAATCTAAACGTAACCCCAAATCTAAACCTAAAATCTAAACCTAACCCCAAATCTAAACCTAACCCCAAATCTTACCCCAAATCTAAACCTAACCCCAAATCTAAACCTAAAATCTAAACCTAACCCCAAATCTAAACCTAAAATCTAAACCTAACCCAAATGTAAACTTACCCCAAATCTGAACCTAAAATCTAAACCTAACCCCAAATCTAAACCTAAAATCTAAACCTAACCCCAAATCTAAACCTAAAATCTAAACCTAACCCCAAATCTAAACCTAAAATCTAAACCTAACCCCAAATCTAAACCTAAAATGTAAACCTAACCACAAATCTAAACCTAACCCCAAATCTAAACCTAAAATCTAAACCTAACCCCAAATCTAAACCTAAAATCTAAACCTAACCCCAAATCTAAACCTAACCCCAAATCTAAACCTAACCCCAAATCTAAACCTAAAATCTAAACCTAACCCCAAATCTAAACCTAAAATCTAAACCTAACCCCAAATCTAAACCTAACCCCAAATCTAAACCTAAAATCTAAACCTAACCCCAAATCTAAACCTAAAATCTAAACCTAACCCCAAATCTGAAACCCAAATCCAAACCTAAAATCTAAACCTAACCCCAAATCTAAACCTAAAATCTAAACCTAACCCCAAATCTAAACCTAAAATCTAAACCTAACCCCAAATCTAAACCTAAAATCTAAACCTAACCCCAAATCTAAACCTAAAATCTAAACCTAACCCCAAATCTAAACCTAAAATCCAAACCTAACCCCAAATCTAAACCTAAAATCTAAACCTAACCCCAAATCTAAATCTAAAATCTAAACCTAACCCCAAATCTAAACCTAAAATCTAAACCTAACCCCAAATCTAAACCTAAAATCCAAACCTAACCCCAAATATAAACCTAAAATCTAAACCTAACCCCAAATCTAAACCTAAAATCTAAACCTAAAATCTAAACCTAACCCCAAATCTAAACCTAACCCCACATCTAAACCTAAAATCTAAACCTAACCCCAAATCTAAACCTAACCCCAAATCTAAACCTAAAATCTAAACCTAACCCCAAATCTAAACCTAAAATCTAAACCTAACCCCAAATCTAAACCTAAAATCTAAACCTAACCCCAAATCTAAACCTAAAATCTAAACCTAACCCCAAATCTAAACCTAAAATCTAAACCTAAAATCTAAACCTAACCCCAAATCTAAACCTAAAATCTAAACCTAACCCCAAATCTAAACCTAACCCCAAATCTAAACCTAAAATCTAAACCTAACCCCAAATCTAAACCTAACCCCAAATATAAACCTAAAATCTAAACCTAACCCCAAATCTAAACCTAAAATCTAAACCTAACCCCAAATCTAAACCTAAAATCCAAACCTAAAATCTAAACCTAACCCCAAATCTAAACCTAAAATCTAAACCTGACCCCAAATCTAAACCTAACCCCAAATCTAAACCTAAAATCTAAACCTAACCCCAAATCTAAACCTAAAATCTAAACCTAACCCCAAATCTAAACCTAACCCCAAATCTAAACCTAAAATCTAAACCTAACCCCAAATCTAAACCTAACCCCAAATCTAAACCTAAAATCTAAACCTAACCCCAAATCTAAACCTAAAATCTACACCTAACCTCAAATCTAAACCTAAAATCTAAACCTAACCCCAAATCTAAACCTAAAATCTAAACCTAACCCCAAATCTAAACCTAACCCCAAATCTAAACCTAAAATCTAAACCTAACCCCAAATCTAAACCTAACCCCAAATCTAAACCTAAAATCTAAACCTAACCCCAAATCTAAACCTAAAATCTAAACCTAACCCCAAATCTAAACCTAACCCCAAATCTAAACCTTAAATCTAAACCTAACCCCAAATCTAAACCTAAAATCTAAACCTAACCCCAAATCTAAACCTAAAATCTAAACCTAACCCCAAGTCTAAACCTAACCCCAAATCTAAACCTAACCCCAAATCTAAACCTAAAATCTAAACCTAACCCCAAATCTAAACCTTACCCCAAATATAAACCTAAAATCTAAACCTAACCCCAAATCTAAACCTAAAATCTAAACCTAACCCCAAATCTAAACCTAAAATCTAAACCTAAAATCTAAACCTAACCCCAAATCTAAACCTAACCCCACATCTAAACCTAAAATCTAAACCTAACCCCAAATCTAAACCTAACCCCAAATCTAAACCTAAAATCTAAACCTAACCCCAAATCTAAACCTAAAATCTAAACCTAACCCCAAATCTAAACCTAAAATCTAAACCTAACCCCAAATCTAAACCTAAAATCTAAACCTAACCCCAAATCTAAACCTAAAATCTAAACCTAAAATCTAAACCTAACCCCAAATCTAAACCTAAAATCTAAACCTAACCCCAAATCTAAACCTAACCCCAAATCTAAACCTAAAATCTAAACCTAACCCCAAATCTAAACCTAACCCCAAATATAAACCTAAAATCTAAACCTAACCCCAAATCTAAACCTAAAATCTAAACCTAACCCCAAATCTAAACCTAAAATCTAAACCTAAAATCTAAACCTAACCCCAACTCTAAACCTAAAATCTAAACCTGACCCCAAATCTAAACCTAACCCCAAATCTAAACCTAAAATCTAAACCTAACCCCAAATCTAAACCTAAAATCTAAACCTAACCCCAAATCTAAACCTAACCCCAAATCTTAACCTAAAATCTAAACCTAACCCCAAATCTAAACCTAACCCCAAATCTAAACCTAAAATCTAAACCTAACCCCAAATCTAAACCTAAAATCTACACCTAACCTCAAATCTAAACCTAAAATCTAAACCTAACCCCAAATCTAAACCTAAAATCTAAACCTAACCCCAAATCCAAACCTAACCCCAAATCTAAACCTAAAATCTAAACCTAACCCCAAATCTAAACCTAACCCCAAATCTAAACCTTAAATCTAAACCTAACCCCAAATCTAAACCTAAAATCTAAACCTAACCCCAAATCTAAACCTAACCCCAAATCTAAACCTTAAATCTAAACCTAACCCCAAATCTAAACCTAAAATCTAAACCTAACCCCAAATCTAAACCTAAAATCTAAACCTAACCCCAAGTCTAAACCTAACCCCAAATCTAAACCTAACCCCAAATCTAAACCTAAAATCTAAACCTAACCCCAAATCTAAACCTTACCCCAAATATAAACCTAAAATCTAAACCTAACCCCAAATCTAAACCTAAAATCTAAACCTAACCCCAAATCTAAACCTAAAATCTAAACCTAACCCCAAATCTAAACCTAACCCCAAATCTAAACCTAACCCCAAATCTAAACCCAAATCTAAACCTAACCCCAAATCTAAACCTAAAATCTAAACCTAACCCCAAATCTAAACCTAAAATATAAACCTAACCCCAAATCTAAACCTAACCCCAAATCTAAACCTAAAATCTAAACCTAACCCCAAATCTAAACCTAAAATCTAAACCTAACCCCAAATCTAAACCTAAAATCCAAACCTAACCCCAAATCTATACCTAAAATCTAAACCTAACCCCAAATCTAAACCTAAAATCTAAACCTAAAATCTAAACCTAACCCCAAATCTAAACCTAACCCCAAATCTAAACCTAAAATCTAAACCTAACCCCAAATCTAAACCTAACCCCAAATCTAAACCTAAAATCTAAACCTAACCCCAAATCTAAACCTAAAATCTAAACCTAACCCCAAATCTAAACCTAAAATCTAAACCTAACCCCAAATCTAAACCTAAAATCCAAACCTAACCCCAAATCTAAACCTAACCCCAAATCTAAACCCAAATCTAAACCTAACCCCAAATCTAAACCTAAAATCTAAACCTAACCCCAAATCTAAACCTAAAATCTAAACCTAACCCCAAATCTAAACCTAACCCCAAATCTAAACCTAAAATCTAAACCTAACCCCAAATCTAAACCTAACCCCAAATCTAAACCTAAAATCTAAACCTAACCCCAAATCTAAACCTAACCCCAAATCTAAACCTAAAATCTAAACCTAACCCCAAATCTAACCTAAAATCTAAACCTAACCCCAAATCTAAACCTAAAATCTAAACCTAACCCCAAATCTTAACCTAAAATCTAAACCTAACCCCAAATCTAAACCTTAAATGTAAACCTAACCACAAATCTAAACCTAACCCCAAATCTAAACCTAAAATCTAAACCTAACCCCAAATCTAAACCTAAAATCTAAACCTAACCCCAAATCTAAACCTTAAATCTAAACCTAACCCCAAATCTAAACCTAAAATCTAAACCTAACCCCAAATCTAAACCTAAAATCTAAACCTAACCCCAAATCTAAACCTAACCCCAAATCTAAACCTAAAATCTAAACCTAACCCCAAATCTAAACCTAAAATCTAAACCTAAAATCTAAACCTAACCCCAAATCTAAACCTAACCCCAAATCTAAACCTAAAATCTAAACCTAACCCCAAATCTAAACCTAAAATCCAAACCTAACCCCAAATCTAAACCTAAAATCTAAACCTAACCCCAAATCTAAACCTAAAATCTAAACCTAACCCCAAATCTAAACCTTAAATCTAAACCTAACCCCAAATCTAAACCTAAAATCTAAACCTAACCCCAAATCTAAACCTAACCCCAAATCTAAACCTAAAATCTAAACCTAACCCCAAATCTAAACCTAAAATCTAGACCTAACCCCAAATCTAAACCTAAAATCTAAACGTAACCCCAAATCTAAACCTAAAATCTAAACCTAACCCCAAATCTAAACCTAAAATCTAAACCTAACCCCAAATCTAAACCTAAAATCTAAACCTAAAATCTAAACCTAACCCCAAATCTAAACCTAAAATCTAAACCTAACCCCAAATCTAAACCTAACCCCAAATCTAAACCTAAAATATAAACCTAACCCCAAATCTAAACCTAAAATCTAAACCTAACCCCAAATCTAAACCTAAAATCTAAACCTAACCCCAAATCTAAACCTAAAATCTAAACCTAACCCCAAATCTAAACCTAAAATCTAAACCTAACCCCAAATCTAAACCTAAAATCTAAACCTAACCCCAAATCTAAACCTTAAATCTAAACCTAACCCCAAATCTAAACCTAAAATCTAAACCTAACCCCAAATCTAAACGTAACCCCAAATCTAAACCTAAAATCTAAACCTAACCCCAAATCTAAACCTAACCCTAAATCTTACCCCAAATCTAAACCTAACCCCAAATCTAAACCTAAAATCTAAACCTAACCCCAAATCTAAACCTAAAATCTAAACCTAACCCCAAATCTAAACCTAAAATCTAAACCTAACCCCAAATCTAAACCTAAAATGTAAACCTAACCACAAATCTAAACCTAACCCCAAATCTAAACCTAAAATCTAAACCTAACCCCAAATCTAAACCTAAAATCTAAACCTAACCCCAAATCTAAACCTTAAATCTAAACCTAACCCCAAATCTAAACCTAAAATCTAAACCTAACCCCAAATCTAAACCTAAAATCTAAACCTAACCCCAAATCTAAACCTAACCCCAAATCTAAACCTAAAATCTAAACCTAACCCCAAATCTAAACCTAAAATCTAAACCTAACCCCAAATCTGAAACCCAAATCCAAACCTAAAATCTAAACCTAACCCCAAATCTAAACCTAAAATCTAAACCTAACCCCAAATCTAAACCTAAAATCTAAACCTAACCCCAAATCTAAACCTAAAATCTAAACCTAACCCCAAATCTAAACCTAAAATCTAAACCTAACCCCAAATCTAAACCTAAAATCCAAACCTAACCCCAAATCTAAACCTAAAATCTAAACCTAACCCCAAATCTAAATCTAAAATCTAAACCTAACCCCAAATCTAAACCTAAAATGTAAACCTAACCACAAATCTAAACCTAACCCCAAATCTAAACCTAAAATCTAAACCTAACCCCAAATCTAAACCTAACCCCAAATATAAACCTAAAATCTAAACCTAACCCCAAATCTAAACCTAAAATCTAAACCTAAAATCTAAACCTAACCCCAAATCTAAACCTAAAATCTAAACCTAACCCCAAATCTAAACCTAAAATCTAAAACTAAAATCTAAACCTAACCCCAAATCTAAACCTAAAATCTAAACCTAACCCCAAATCTAAACCTAACCCCAAATCTAAACCTAAAATATAAACCTAACCCCAAATCTAAACCTAAAATCTAAACCTAACCCCAAATCTAAACCTAAAATCTAAACCTAACCCCAAATCTAAACCTAAAATCTAAACCTAACCCCAAATCTAAACCTAAAATCTAAACCTAACCCCAAGTCTAAACCTAACCCCAAATCTAAACCTAAAATCTAAACCTAACCCCAAATCTAAACCTAAAATCTAAACCTAACCCCAAATCTAAACCTAAAATCTAAACCTAACCCCAAATCTAAACCTAAAATCTAAACCTAACCCCAAATCTAAACCTTAAATCTAAACCTAACCCCAAATCTAAACCTAAAATCTAAACCTAACCCCAAATCTAAACGTAACCCCAAATCTAAACCTAAAATCTAAACCTAACCCCAAATCTAAACCTAACCCCAAATCTTACCCCAAATCTAAACCTAACCCCAAATCTAAACCTAAAATCTAAACCTAACCCCAAATCTAAACCTAAAATCTAAACCTAACCCAAATGTAAACTTACCCCAAATCTGAACCTAAAATCTAAACCTAACCCCAAATCTAAACCTAAAATCTAAACCTAACCCCAAATCTAAACCTAAAATCTAAACCTAACCCCAAATCTAAACCTAAAATCTAAACCTAACCCCAAATCTAAACCTAAAATGTAAACCTAACCACAAATCTAAACCTAACCCCAAATCTAAACCTAAAATCTAAACCTAACCCCAAATCTAAACCTAAAATCTAAACCTAACCCCAAATCTAAACCTTAAATCTAAACCTAACCCCAAATCTAAACCTAAAATCTAAACCTAACCCCAAATCTAAACCTAAAATCCAAACCTAACCCCAAATCTAAACCTAAAATCTAAACCTAACCCCAAATCTAAACCTAAAATCTAAACCTAAAATCTAAACCTAACCCCAAATCTAAACCTAACCCCACATCTAAACCTAAAATCTAAACCTAACCCCAAATCTAAACCTAACCCCAAATCTAAACCTAAAATCTAAACCTAACCCCAAATCTAAACCTAAAATCTAAACCTAACCCCAAATCTAAACCTAAAATCTAAACCTAACCCCAAATCTAAACCTAAAATCTAAACCTAACCCCAAATCTAAACCTAAAATCTAAACCTAAAATCTAAACCTAACCCCAAATCTAAACCTAAAATCTAAACCTAACCCCAAATCTAAACCTAACCCCAAATCTAAACCTAAAATCTAAACCTAACCCCAAATCTAAACCTAACCCCAAATATAAACCTAAAATCTAAACCTAACCCCAAATCTAAACCTAAAATCTAAACCTAACCCCAAATCTAAACCTAAAATCTAAACCTAAAATCTAAACCTAACCCCAAATCTAAACCTAAAATCTAAACCTGACCCCAAATCTAAACCTAACCCCAAATCTAAACCTAAAATCTAAACCTAACCCCAAATCTAAACCTAAAATCTAAACCTAACCCCAAATCTAAACCTAACCCCAAATCTAAACCTAAAATCTAAACCTAACCCCAAATCTAAACCTAACCCCAAATCTAAACCTAAAATCTAAACCTAACCCCAAATCTAAACCTAAAATCTACACCTAACCTCAAATCTAAACCTAAAATCTAAACCTAACCCCAAATCTAAACCTAAAATCTAAACCTAACCCCAAATCTAAACCTAACCCCAAATCTAAACCTAAAATCTAAACCTAACCCCAAATCTAAACCTAAAATGTAAACCTAACCACAAATCTAAACCTAACCCCAAATCTAAACCTAAAATCTAAACCTAACCCCAAATCTAAACCTAAAATCTAAACCTAACCCCAAATCTAAACCTTAAATCTAAACCTAACCCCAAATCTAAACCTAAAATCTAAACCTAACCCCAAATCTAAACCTAAAATCTAAACCTAACCCCAAATCTAAACCTAACCCCAAATCTAAACCTAAAATCTAAACCTAACCCCAAATCTAAACCTAAAATCTAAACCTAACCCCAAATCTAAACCTAAAATCTAAACCTAACCCCAAATCTAAACCTAAAATCTAAACCTAACCCCAAATCTAAACCTAAAATCCAAACCTAACCCCAAATCTAAACCTAAAATCTAAACCTAACCCCAAATCTAAATCTAAAATCTAAACCTAACCCCAAATCTAAACCTAAAATGTAAACCTAACCACAAATCTAAACCTAACCCCAAATCTAAACCTAAAATCTAAACCTAACCCCAAATCTAAACCTAACCCCAAATATAAACCTAAAATCTAAACCTAACCCCAAATCTAAACCTAAAATCTAAACCTAACCCCAAATCTAAACCTAAAATCTAAACCTAACCCCAAATCTAAACCTAAAATCTAAAACTAAAATCTAAACCTAACCCCAAATCTAAACCTAAAATCTAAACCTAACCCCAAATCTAAACCTAACCCCAAATCTAAACCTAAAATCTAAACCTAACCCCAAATCTAAACCTAAAATCTAAACCTAACCCCAAATCTAAACCTAAAATCTAAACCTAACCCCAAATCTAAACCTAAAATCTAAACCTAACCCCAAATCTAAACCTAAAATCTAAACCTAACCCCAAGTCTAAACCTAACCCCAAATCTAAACCTAAAATCTAAACCTAACCCCAAATCTAAACCTAAAATCTAAACCTAACCCCAAATCTAAACCTAAAATCTAAACCTAACCCCAAATCTAAACCTAAAATCTAAACCTAACCCCAAATCTAAACCTTAAATCTAAACCTAACCCCAAATCTAAACCTAAAATCTAAACCTAACCCCAAATCTAAACGTAACCCCAAATCTAAACCTAAAATCTAAACCTAACCCCAAATCTAAACCTAACCCCAAATCTTACCCCAAATCTAAACCTAACCCCAAATCTAAACCTAAAATCTAAACCTAACCCCAAATCTAAACCTAAAATCTAAACCTAACCCAAATGTAAACTTACCCCAAATCTGAACCTAAAATCTAAACCTAACCCCAAATCTAAACCTAAAATCTAAACCTAACCCCAAATCTAAACCTAAAATCTAAACCTAACCCCAAATCTAAACCTAAAATCTAAACCTAACCCCAAATCTAAACCTAAAATGTAAACCTAACCACAAATCTAAACCTAACCCCAAATCTAAACCTAAAATCTAAACCTAACCCCAAATCTAAACCTAAAATCTAAACCTAACCCCAAATCTAAACCTTAAATCTAAACCTAACCCCAAATCTAAACCTAAAATCTAAACCTAACCCCAAATCTAAACCTAAAATCTAAACCTAACCCCAAATCTAAACCTAACCCCAAATCTAAACCTAAAATCTAAACCTAACCCCAAATCTAAACCTAAAATCTAAACCTAACCCCAAATCTGAAACCCAAATCCAAACCTAAAATCTAAACCTAACCCCAAATCTAAACCTAAAATCTAAACCTAACCCCAAATCTAAACCTAAAATCTAAACCTAACCCCAAATCTAAACCTAAAATCTAAACCTAACCCCAAATCTAAACCTAAAATCTAAACCTAACCCCAAATCTAAACCTAAAATCCAAACCTAACCCCAAATCTAAACCTAAAATCTAAACCTAACCCCAAATCTAAATCTAAAATCTAAACCTAACCCCAAATCTAAACCTAAAATCTAAACCTAACCCCAAATCTAAACCTAAAATCCAAACCTAACCCCAAATCTAAACCTAAAATCTAAACCTAACCCCAAATCTAAACCTAAAATCTAAACCTAAAATCTAAACCTAACCCCAAATCTAAACCTAACCCCACATCTAAACCTAAAATCTAAACCTAACCCCAAATCTAAACCTAACCCCAAATCTAAACCTAAAATCTAAACCTAACCCCAAATCTAAACCTAAAATCTAAACCTAACCCCAAATCTAAACCTAAAATCTAAACCTAAAATCTAAACCTAACCCCAAATCTAAACCTAAAATCTAAACCTAACCCCAAATCTAAACCTAACCCCAAATCTAAACCTAAAATCTAAACCTAACCCCAAATCTAAACCTAACCCCAAATATAAACCTAAAATCTAAACCTAACCCCAAATCTAAACCTAAAATCTAAACCTAACCCCAAATCTAAACCTAAAATCTAAACCTAAAATCTAAACCTAACCCCAAATCTAAACCTAAAATCTAAACCTGACCCCAAATCTAAACCTAACCCCAAATCTAAACCTAAAATCTAAACCTAACCCCAAATCTAAACCTAAAATCTAAACCTAACCCCAAATCTAAACCTAACCCCAAATCTAAACCTAAAATCTAAACCTAACCCCAAATCTAAACCTAACCCCAAATCTAAACCTAAAATCTAAACCTAACCCCAAATCTAAACCTAAAATCTACACCTAACCTCAAATCTAAACCTAAAATCTAAACCTAACCCCAAATCTAAACCTAAAATCTAAACCTAACCCCAAATCTAAACCTAACCCCAAATCTAAACCTAAAATCTAAACCTAACCCCAAATCTAAACCTAACCCCAAATCTAAACCTTAAATCTAAACCTAACCCCAAATCTAAACCTAAAATCTAAACCTAACCCCAAATCTAAACCTAACCCCAAATCTAAACCTAAAATCTAAACCTAACCCCAAATCTAAACCTAAAATCTAAACCTAACCCCAAGTCTAAACCTAACCCCAAATCTAAACCTAACCCCAAATCTAAACCTAAAATCTAAACCTAACCCCAAATCTAAACCTTACCCCAAATATAAACCTAAAATCTAAACCTAACCCCAAATCTAAACCTAAAATCTAAACCTAACCCCAAATCTAAACCTAAAATCTAAACCTAACCCCAAATCTAAACCTAACCCCAAATCTAAACCTAACCCCAAATCTAAACCCAAATCTAAACCTAACCCCAAATCTAAACCTAAAATCTAAACCTAACCCCAAATCTAAACCTAAAATCTAAACCTAACCCCAAATCTAAACCTAACCCCAAATCTAAACCTAAAATCTAAACCTAACCCCAAATCTAAACCTAAAATCTAAACCTAACCCCAAATCTAAACCTAAAATCTAAACCTAACCCCAAATCTAAACCTAAAATCCAAACCTAACCCCAAATCTAAACCTAACCCCAAATCTAAACCCAAATCTAAACCTAACCCCAAATCTAAACCTAAAATCTAAACCTAACCCCAAATCTAAACCTAAAATCTAAACCTAACCCCAAATCTAAACCTAACCCCAAATCTAAACCTAAAATCTAAACCTAACCCCAAATCTAAACCTAACCCCAAATCTAAACCTAAAATCTAAACCTAACCCCAAATCTAAACCTAACCCCAAATCTAAACCTAAAATCTAAACCTAACCCCAAATCTAACCTAAAATCTAAACCTAACCCCAAATCTAAACCTAAAATCTAAACCTAACCCCAAATCTTAACCTAAAATCTAAACCTAACCCCAAATCTAAACCTTAAATGTAAACCTAACCACAAATCTAAACCTAACCCCAAATCTAAACCTAAAATCTAAACCTAACCCCAAATCTAAACCTAAAATCTAAACCTAACCCCAAATCTAAACCTTAAATCTAAACCTAACCCCAAATCTAAACCTAAAATCTAAACCTAACCCCAAATCTAAACCTAAAATCTAAACCTAACCCCAAATCTAAACCTAACCCCAAATCTAAACCTAAAATCTAAACCTAACCCCAAATCTAAACCTAAAATCTAAACCTAAAATCTAAACCTAACCCCAAATCTAAACCTAACCCCAAATCTAAACCTAAAATCTAAACCTAACCCCAAATCTAAACCTAAAATCCAAACCTAACCCCAAATCTAAACCTAAAATCTAAACCTAACCCCAAATCTAAACCTAAAATCTAAACCTAACCCCAAATCTAAACCTTAAATCTAAACCTAACCCCAAATCTAAACCTAAAATCTAAACCTAACCCCAAATCTAAACCTAACCCCAAATCTAAACCTAAAATTTAAACCTAACCCCAAATCTAAACCTAAAATCTAGACCTAACCCCAAATCTAAACCTAAAATCTAAACCTAACCACAAATCTAAACCTAAAATCTAAACCTAACCCCAAATCTAAACCTAAAATCTAAACCTAACCCCAAATCTAAACCTAAAATCTAAACCTAAAATCTAAACCTAACCCCAAATCTAAACCTAAAATCTAAACCTAACCCCAAATCTAAACCTAAAATCTAAACCTAACCCCAAATCTAAACCTAACCCCAAATCTAAACCTAAAATCTAAACCTAACCCCAAATCTAAACCTTAAATCTAAACCTAACCCCAAATCTAAACCTAAAATCTAAACCTAACCCCAAATCTAAACGTAACCCCAAATCTAAACCTAAAATCTAAACCTAACCCCAAATCTAAACCTAACCCCAAATCTTACCCCAAATCTAAACCTAACCCCAAATCTAAACCTAAAATCTAAACCTAACCCCAAATCTAAACCTAAAATCTAAACCTAACCCCAAATCTAAACCTAAAATCTAAACCTAACCCCAAATCTAAACCTAAAATGTAAACCTAACCCCAAATCTAAACCTAAAATCTAAACCTAACCCCAAATCTAAACCTAAAATCTAAACCTAACCCCAAATCTAAACCTAAAATGTAAACCTAACCACAAATCTAAACCTAACCCCAAATCTAAACCTAAAATCTAAACCTAACCCCAAATCTAAACCTAAAATCTAAACCTAACCCCAAATCTAAACCTTAAATCTAAACCTAACCCCAAATCTAAACCTAAAATCTAAACCTAACCCCAAATCTAAACCTAAAATCTAAACCTAACCCCAAATCTAAACCTAACCCCAAATCTAAACCTAAAATCTAAACCTAACCCCAAATCTAAACCTAAAATCTAAACCTAACCCCAAATCTGAAACCCAAATCCAAACCTAAAATCTAAACCTAACCCCAAATCTAAACCTAAAATCTAAACCTAACCCCAAATCTAAACCTAAAATCTAAACCTAACCCCAAATCTAAACCTAAAATCTAAACCTAACCCCAAATCTAAACCTAAAATCTAAACCTAACCCCAAATCTAAACCTAAAATCCAAACCTAACCCCAAATCTAAACCTAAAATCTAAACCTAACCCCAAATCTAAATCTAAAATCTAAACCTAACCCCAAATCTAAACCTAAAATCTAAACCTAACCCCAAATCTAAACCTAAAATCCAAACCTAACCCCAAATCTAAACCTAAAATCTAAACCTAACCCCAAATCTAAACCTTAAATCTAAACCTAACCCCAAATCTAAACCTAAAATCTAAACCTAACCCCAAATCTAAACGTAACCCCAAATCTAAACCTAAAATCTAAACCTAACCCCAAATCTAAACCTAACCCCAAATCTTACCCCAAATCTAAACCTAACCCCAAATCTAAACCTAAAATCTAAACCTAACCCCAAATCTAAACCTAAAATCTAAACCTAACCCAAATGTAAACTTACCCCAAATCTGAACCTAAAATCTAAACCTAACCCCAAATCTAAACCTAAAATCTAAACCTAACCCCAAATCTAAACCTAAAATCTAAACCTAACCCCAAATCTAAACCTAAAATCTAAACCTAACCCCAAATCTAAACCTAAAATGTAAACCTAACCACAAATCTAAACCTAACCCCAAATCTAAACCTAAAATCTAAACCTAACCCCAAATCTAAACCTAAAATCTAAACCTAACCCCAAATCTAAACCTAAAATCTAAACCTAACCCCAAATCTAAACCTAAAATCTAAACCTAACCCCAAATCTAAACCTAAAATCTAAACCTAACCCCAAATCTAAACCTAACCCCAAATCTAAACCTAAAATCTAAACCTAACCCCAAATCTAAACCTAAAATCTAAACCTAACCCCAAATCTGAAACCCAAATCCAAACCTAAAATCTAAACCTAACCCCAAATCTAAACCTAAAATCTAAACCTAACCCCAAATCTAAACCTAAAATCTAAACCTAACCCCAAATCTAAACCTAAAATCTAAACCTAACCCCAAATCTAAACCTAAAATCTAAACCTAACCCCAAATCTAAACCTAAAATCCAAACCTAACCCCAAATCTAAACCTAAAATCTAAACCTAACCCCAAATCTAAATCTAAAATCTAAACCTAACCCCAAATCTAAACCTAAAATCTAAACCTAACCCCAAATCTAAACCTAAAATCCAAACCTAACCCCAAATCTAAACCTAAAATCTAAACCTAACCCCAAATCTAAACCTAAAATCTAAACCTAACCCCAAATCTAAACCTAACCCCACATCTAAACCTAAAATCTAAACCTAACCCCAAATCTAAACCTAAAATCTAAACCTAACCCCAAATCTAAACCTAAAATCTAAACCTAAAATCTAAACCTAACCCCAAATCTAAACCTAAAATCTAAACCTGACCCCAAATCTAAACCTAACCCCAAATCTAAACCTAAAATCTAAACCTAACCCCAAATCTAAACCTAAAATCTAAACCTAACCCCAAATCTAAACCTAACCCCAAATCTAAACCTAAAATCTAAACCTAACCCCAAATCTAAACCTAACCCCAAATCTAAACCTAAAATCTAAACCTAACCCCAAATCTAAACCTAAAATCTACACCTAACCTCAAATCTAAACCTAAAATCTAAACCTAACCCCAAATCTAAACCTAAAATCTAAACCTAAAATCTACACCTAACCTCAAATCTAAACCTAAAATCTAAACCTAACCCCAAATCTAAACCTAACCCCAAATCTAAACCTAAAATCTAAACCTAACCCCAAATCTAAACCTAACCCCAAATCTAAACCTTAAATTTAAACCTAACCCCAAATCTAAACCTAAAATCTAAACCTAACCCCAAATCTAAACCTAAAATCTAAACCTAACCCCAAGTCTAAACCTAACCCCAAATCTAAACCTAACCCCAAATCTAAACCTAAAATCTAAACCTAACCCCAAATCTAAACCTTACCCCAAATATAAACCTAAAATCTAAACCTAACCCCAAATCTAAACCTAAAATCTAAACCTAACCCCAAATCTAAACCTAAAATCTAAACCTAACCCCAAATCTAAACCTAACCCCAAATCTAAACCTAACCCCAAATCTAAACCCAAATCTAAACCTAACCCCAAATCTAAACCTAAAATCTAAACCTAACCCCAAATCTAAACCTTAAATCTAAACCTAACCCCAAATCTAAACCTAAAATCTAAACCTAACCCCAAATCTAAACCTAAAATCTAAACCTAACCCCAAATCTAAACCTAACCCCAAATCTAAACCTAAAATCTAAACCTAACCCCAAATCTAAACCTAAAATCTAAACCTAACCCCAAATCTAAACCTAAAATCTAAACCTAACCCCAAATCTAAACCTAACCGCAAATCCAAACCTAGAATCTAAACCTAACCCCAAATCTAAACCTAAAATCTAAACCTAACCCCAAATCTAAACCTAAAATCTAAACCTAACCCCAAATCTAAACCTAACCCCAAATCTAAACCTAACCCCAAATCTAAACCCCAAATCTAAACCTAACCCCAAATCTAAACCTAACCCCAAATCTAAACCCAAATCTAAACCTAACCCCAAATCTAAACCTAAAATCTAAACCTAACCCCAAATCTAAACCTAACCCCAAATCTAAACCCAAATCTAAACCTAACCCCAAATCTAAACCAAAAATCTAAACCTAACCCCAAATCTAAACCTAAAATCTAAACCTAACCCCAAATCTAAACCTAACCCCAAATCTAAACCTAAAATCTAAACCTAACCCCAAATCTAAACCTAACCCCAAATCTAAACCTAAAATCTAAACCTAACCCCAAATCTAAACCTAACCCCAAATCTAAACCTAAAATCTAAACCTAACCCCAAATCTAAACCTAACCCCAAATCTAAACCTAAAATCTAAACCTAACCCCAAATCTAAACCTAACCCCAAATATAAACCTAAAATCTAAACCTAACCCCAAATCTAAACCTAAAATCTAAACCTAACCCCAAATCTAAACCTAAAATCTAAACCTAAAATCTAAACCTAACCCCAAATCTAAACCTAAAATCTAAACCTGACCCCAAATCTAAACCTAACCCCAAATCTAAACCTAAAATCTAAACCTAACCCCAAATCTAAACCTAAAATCTAAACCTAACCCCAAATCTAAACCTAACCCCAAATCTAAACCTAAAATCTAAACCTAACCCCAAATCTAAACCTAACCCCAAATCTAAACCTAAAATCTAAACCTAACCCCAAATCTAAACCTAAAATCTACACCTAACCTCAAATCTAAACCTAAAATCTAAACCTAACCCCAAATCTAAACCTAAAATCTAAACCTAAAATCTACACCTAACCTCAAATCTAAACCTAAAATCTAAACCTAACCCCAAATCTAAACCTAACCCCAAATCTAAACCTAAAATCTAAACCTAACCCCAAATCTAAACCTAAAATCTAAACCTAACCCCAAATCTAAACCTAACCCCAAATCTAAACCTTAAATCTAAACCTAACCCCAAATCTAAACCTAAAATCTAAACCTAACCCCAAATCTAAACCTAAAATCTAAACCTAACCCCAAGTCTAAACCTAACCCCAAATCTAAACCTAACCCCAAATCTAAACCTAAAATCTAAACCTAACCCCAAATCTAAACCTTACCCCAAATATAAACCTAAAATCTAAACCTAACCCCAAATCTAAACCTAAAATCTAAACCTAACCCCAAATCTAAACCTAAAATCTAAACCTAACCCCAAATCTAAACCTAACCCCAAATCTAAACCTAACCCCAAATCTAAACCCAAATCTAAACCTAACCCCAAATCTAAACCTAAAATCTAAACCTAACCCCAAATCTAAACCTAAAATCTAAACCTAACCCCAAATCTAAACCTAACCCCAAATCTAAACCTTAAATCTAAACCTAACCCCAAATCTAAACCTAAAATCTAAACCTAACCCCAAATCTAAACCTAAAATCTAAACCTAACCCCAAATCTAAACCTAACCCCAAATCTAAACCTAAAATCTAAACCTAACCCCAAATCTAAACCTAAAATCTAAACCTAACCCCAAATCTAAACCTAAAATCTAAACCTAACCCCAAATCTAAACCTAACCCCAAATCCAAACCTAGAATCTAAACCTAACCCCAAATCTAAACCTAAAATCTAAACCTAACCCCAAATCTAAACCTTAAATCTAAACCTAACCCCAAATCTAAACCTAACCCCAAATCTAAACCCCAAATCTAAACCTAACCCCAAATCTAAACCTAACCCCAAATCTAAACCCAAATCTAAACCTAACCCCAAATCTAAACCTAAAATCTAAACCTAACCCCAAATCTAAACCTAACCCCAAATCTAAACCCAAATCTAAACCTAACCCCAAATCTAAACCAAAAATCTAAACCTAACCCCAAATCTAAACCTAAAATCTAAACCTAACCCCAAATCTAAACCTAAAATCTAAACCTAACCCCAAATCTAAACCTAACCCCAAATCTAAACCTAAAATCTAAACCTAACCCCAAATCTAAACCTAACCCCAAATCTAAACCTAAAATCTAAACCTAACCCCAAATCTAACCTAAAATCTAAACCTAACCCCAAATCTAAACCTAAAATCTAAACCTAACCCCAAATCTTAACCTAAAATCTAAACCTAACCCCAAATCTAAACCTTAAATGTAAACCTAACCACAAATCTAAACCTAACCCCAAATCTAAACCTAAAATCTAAACCTAACCCCAAATCTAAACCTAAAATCTAAACCTAACCCCAAATCTAAACCTTAAATCTAAACCTAACCCCAAATCTAAACCTAAAATCTAAACCTAACCCCAAATCTAAACCTAAAATCTAAACCTAACCCCAAATCTAAACCTAACCCCAAATCTAAACCTAAAATCTAAACCTAACCCCAAATCTAAACCTAAAATCTAAACCTAAAATCTAAACCTAACCCCAAATCTAAACCTAACCCCAAATCTAAACCTAAAATCTAAACCTAACCCCAAATCTAAACCTAAAATCCAAACCTAACCCCAAATCTAAACCTAAAATCTAAACCTAACCCCAAATCTAAACCTAAAATCTAAACCTAACCCCAAATCTAAACCTTAAATCTAAACCTAACCCCAAATCTAAACCTAAAATCTAAACCTAACCCCAAATCTAAACCTAACCCCAAATCTAAACCTAAAATCTAAACCTAACCCCAAATCTAAACCTAAAATCTAGACCTAACCCCAAATCTAAACCTAAAATCTAAACGTAACCCCAAATCTAAACCTAAAATCTAAACCTAACCCCAAATCTAAACCTAAAATCTAAACCTAACCCCAAATCTAAACCTAAAATCTAAACCTAAAATCTAAACCTAACCCCAAATCTAAACCTAAAATCTAAACCTAACCCCAAATCTAAACCTAACCCCAAATCTAAACCTAAAATATAAACCTAACCCCAAATCTAAACCTAAAATCTAAACCTAACCCCAAATCTAAACCTAAAATCTAAACCTAACCCCAAATCTAAACCTAAAATCTAAACCTAACCCCAAATCTAAACCTAAAATCTAGACCTAACCCCAAATCTAAACCTAACCCCAAATCTAAACCTAAAATCTAAACCTAACCCCAAATCTAAACCTAAAATCTAAACCTAATCCCAAATCTAAACCTAAAATCTAAACCTAAAATCTAAACCTAACCCCAAATCTAAACCTAAAATCTAAACCTAACCCCAAATCTAAACCTAACCCCAAATCTAAACCTAAAATATAAACCTAACCCCAAATCTAAACCTAAAATCTAAACCTAACCCCAAATCTAAACCTAAAATCTAAACCTAACCCCAAATCTAAACCTTAAATCTAAACCTAACCCCAAATCTAAACCTAAAATCTAAACCTAACCCCAAATCTAAACGTAACCCCAAATCTAAACCTAAAATCTAAACCTAACCCCAAATCTAAACCTAACCCCAAATCTTACTCCAAATCTAAACCTAACCCCAAATCTAAACCTAAAATCTAAACCTAACCCCAAATCTAAACCTAAAATCTAAACCTAACCCAAATGTAAACTTACCCCAAATCTGAACCTAAAATCTAAACCTAACCCCAAATCTAAACCTAAAATCTAAACCTAACCCCAAATCTAAACCTTAAATGTAAACCTAACCCCAAATCTAAACCTAAAATCTAAACCTAACCCCAAATCTAAACCTAAAATCTAAACCTAACCCCAAATCTAAACCTTAAATCTAAACCTAACCCCAAATCTAAACCTAAAATCTAAACCTAACCCCAAATCTAAACCTAAAATCTAAACCTAACCCCAAATCTAAACCTAACCCCAAATCTAAACCTAAAATCTAAACCTAACCCCAAATCTAAACCTAAAATCTAAACCTAACCCCAAATCTGAAACCCAAATCCAAACCTAAAATCTAAACCTAACCCCAAATCTAAACCTAAAATCTAAACCTAACCCCAAATCTAAACCTAAAATCTAAACCTAACCCCAAATCTAAACCTAAAATCTAAACCTAACCCCAAATCTAAACCTAAAATCTAAACCTAACCCCAAATCTAAACCTAAAATCCAAACCTAACCCCAAATCTAAACCTAAAATCTAAACCTAACCCCAAATCTAAATCTAAAATCTAAACCTAACCCCAAATCTAAACCTAAAATCTAAACCTAACCCCAAATCTAAACCTAAAATCCAAACCTAACCCCAAATATAAACCTAAAATCTAAACCTAACCCCAAATCTAAACCTAAAATCTAAACCTAAAATCTAAACCTAACCCCAAATCTAAACCTAACCCCACATCTAAACCTAAAATCTAAACCTAACCCCAAATCTAAACCTAACCCCAAATCTAAACCTAAAATCTAAACCTAACCCCAAATCTAAACCTAAAATCTAAACCTAACCCCAAATCTAAACCTAAAATCTAAACCTAACCCCAAATCTAAACCTAAAATCTAAACCTAAAATCTAAACCTAACCCCAAATCTAAACCTAAAATCTAAACCTAACCCCAAATCTAAACCTAACCCCAAATCTAAACCTAAAATCTAAACCTAACCCCAAATCTAAACCTAACCCCAAATATAAACCTAAAATCTAAACCTAACCCCAAATCTAAACCTAAAATCTAAACCTAACCCCAAATCTAAACCTAAAATCTAAACCTAAAATCTAAACCTAACCCCAAATCTAAACCTAAAATCTAAACCTGACCCCAAATCTAAACCTAACCCCAAATCTAAACCTAAAATCTAAACCTAACCCCAAATCTAAACCTAAAATCTAAACCTAACCCCAAATCTAAACCTAATCTCAAATCTAAACCTAAAATCTAAACCTAACCCCAAATCTAAACCAAAAATCTAAACCTAACCCCAAATCTAAACCTAAAATCTAAACCTAACCCCAAATCTAAACCTAACCCCAAATCTAAACCTAAAATCTAAACCTAACCCCAAATCTAAACCTAACCCCAAATCTAAACCTAAAATCTAAACCTAACCCCAAATCTAAACCTAACCCCAAATCTAAACCTAAAATCTAAACCTAACCCCAAATCTAACCTAAAATCTAAACCTAACCCCAAATCTAAACCTAAAATCTAAACCTAACCCCAAATCTTAACCTAAAATCTAAACCTAACCCCAAATCTAAACCTTAAATGTAAACCTAACCACAAATCTAAACCTAACCCCAAATCTAAACCTAAAATCTAAACCTAACCCCAAATCTAAACCTAAAATCTAAACCTAACCCCAAATCTAAACCTTAAATCTAAACCTAACCCCAAATCTAAACCTAAAATCTAAACCTAACCCCAAATCTAAACCTAAAATCTAAACCTAACCCCAAATCTAAACCTAACCCCAAATCTAAACCTAAAATCTAAACCTAACCCCAAATCTAAACCTAAAATCTAAACCTAAAATCTAAACCTAACCCCAAATCTAAACCTAACCCCAAATCTAAACCTAAAATCTAAACCTAACCCCAAATCTAAACCTAAAATCCAAACCTAACCCCAAATCTAAACCTAAAATCTAAACCTAACCCCAAATCTAAACCTAAAATCTAAACCTATGCCAAATCTAAACCTTAAATCTAAACCTAACCCCAAATCTAAACCTAAAATCTAAACCTAACCCCAAATCTAAACCTAACCCCAAATCTAAACCTAAAATCTAAACCTAACCCCAAATCTAAACCTAAAATCTAGACCTAACCCCAAATCTAAACCTAAAATCTAAACGTAACCCCAAATCTAAACCTAAAATCTAAACCTAACCCCAAATCTAAACCTAAAATCTAAACCTAACCCCAAATCTAAACCTAAAATCTAAACCTAAAATCTAAACCTAACCCCAAATCTAAACCTAAAATCTAAACCTAACCCCAAATCTAAACCTAACCCCAAATCTAAACCTAAAATATAAACCTAACCCCAAATCTAAACCTAAAATCTAAACCTAACCCCAAATCTAAACCTAAAATCTAAACCTAACCCCAAATCTAAACCTAAAATCTAAACCTAACCCCAAATCTAAACCTAAAATCTAAACCTAACCCCAAGTCTAAACCTAACCCCAAATCTAAACCTAAAATCTAAACCTAACCCCAAATCTAAACCTAAAATCTAAACCTAACCCCAAATCTAAACCTAAAATCTAAACCTAACCCCAAATCTAAACCTAAAATCTAAACCTAACCCCAAATCTAAACCTAAAATCTAAACCTAACCCCAAATCTAAACCTTAAATCTAAACCTAACCCCAAATCTAAACCTAAAATCTAAACCTAACCCCAAATCTAAACGTAACCCCAAATCTAAACCTAAAATCTAAACCTAACCCCAAATCTAAACCTAACCCCAAATCTTACCCCAAATCTAAACCTAACCCCAAATCTAAACCTAAAATCTAAACCTAACCCCAAATCTAAACCTAAAATCTAAACCTAACCCAAATGTAAACTTACCCCAAATCTGAACCTAAAATCTAAACCTAACCCCAAATCTAAACCTAAAATCTAAACCTAACCCCAAATCTAAACCTTAAATGTAAACCTAACCCCAAATCTAAACCTAAAATCTAAACCTAACCCCAAATCTAAACCTAAAATCTAAACCTAACCCCAAATCTAAACCTTAAATCTAAACCTAACCCCAAATCTAAACCTAAAATCTAAACCTAACCCCAAATCTAAACCTAAAATCTAAACCTAACCCCAAATCTAAACCTAACCCCAAATCTAAACCTAAAATCTAAACCTAACCCCAAATCTAAACCTAAAATCTAAACCTAACCCCAAATCTGAAACCCAAATCCAAACCTAAAATCTAAACCTAACCCCAAATCTAAACCTAAAATCTAAACCTAACCCCAAATCTAAACCTAAAATCTAAACCTAACCCCAAATCTAAACCTAAAATCTAAACCTAACCCCAAATCTAAACCTAAAATCTAAACCTAACCCCAAATCTAAACCTAAAATCCAAACCTAACCCCAAATCTAAACCTAAAATCTAAACCTAACCCCAAATCTAAATCTAAAATCTAAACCTAACCCCAAATCTAAACCTAAAATCTAAACCTAACCCCAAATCTAAACCTAAAATCCAAACCTAACCCCAAATATAAACCTAAAATCTAAACCTAACCCCAAATCTAAACCTAAAATCTAAACCTAAAATCTAAACCTAACCCCAAATCTAAACCTAACCCCACATCTAAACCTAAAATCTAAACCTAACCCCAAATCTAAACCTAACCCCAAATCTAAACCTAAAATCTAAACCTAACCCCAAATCTAAACCTAAAATCTAAACCTAACCCCAAATCTAAACCTAAAATCTAAACCTAACCCCAAATCTAAACCTAAAATCTAAACCTAAAATCTAAACCTAACCCCAAATCTAAACCTAAAATCTAAACCTAACCCCAAATCTAAACCTAACCCCAAATCTAAACCTAAAATCTAAACCTAACCCCAAATCTAAACCTAACCCCAAATATAAACCTAAAATCTAAACCTAACCCCAAATCTAAACCTAAAATCTAAACCTAACCCCAAATCTAAACCTAAAATCTAAACCTAAAATCTAAACCTAACCCCAAATCTAAACCTAAAATCTAAACCTGACCCCAAATCTAAACCTAACCCCAAATCTAAACCTAAAATCTAAACCTAACCCCAAATCTAAACCTAAAATCTAAACCTAACCCCAAATCTAAACCTAACCTCAAATCTAAACCTAAAATCTAAACCTAACCCCAAATCTAAACCTAAAATCTACACCTAACCTCAAATCTAAACCTAAAATCTAAACCTAACCCCAAATCTAAACCTAAAATCTAAACCTAACCCCAAATCTAAACCTAAAATCTAAACCTAACCCCAAATCTAAACCTAACCCCAAATCTAAACCTAAAATCTAAACCTAACCCCAAATCTAAACCTAAAATCTACACCTAACCTCAAATCTAAACCTAAAATCTAAACCTAACCCCAAATCTAAACCTAAAATCTAAACCTAACCCCAAATCTAAACCTAACCCCAAATCTAAACCTAAAATCTAAACCTAACCCCAAATCTAAACCTAACCCCAAATCTAAACCTAAAATCTAAACCTAACCCCAAATCTAAACCTAAAATCTAAACCTAACCCCAAATCTAAACCTAACCCCAAATCTAAACCTTAAATCTAAACCTAACCCCAAATCTAAACCTAAAATCTAAACCTAACCCCAAATCTAAACCTAAAATCTAAACCTAACCCCAAGTCAAACCTAACCCCAAATCTAAACCTAACCCCAAATCTAAACCTAAAATCTAAACCTAACCCCAAATCTAAACCTTACCCCAAATATAAACCTAAAATATAAACCTAACCCCAAATCTAAACCTAAAATCTAAACCTAACCCCAAATCTAAACCTAAAATCTAAACCTAACCCCAAATCTAAACCTAACCCCAAATCTAAACCTAACCCCAAATCTAAACCTAACCCCAAATCTAAACCCAAATCTAAACCTAACCCCAAATCTAAACCTAAAATCTAAACCTAACCCCAAATCTAAACCTAAAATCTAAACCTAACCCCAAATCTAAACCTAACCCCAAATCTAAACCTAAAATCTAAACCTAACCCCAAATCTAAACCTAAAATCTAAACCTAACCCCAAATCTAAACCTAAAATCTAAACCTAACCCCAAATCTAAACCTAAAATCTAAACCTAACCCCAAATCTAAACCTAAAATCTAAACCTAAGCCCAAATCTAAACCTAAAATCTAAACCTAACCCCAAATCTAAACCTAAAATGTAAACCAAACCCCAAATCTAAACCTAACCCCAAATCTAAACCTAAAATCTAAACCTAACCCCAAATCTAAACCTAAAATCTAAACCTAACCCCAAATCTAAACCTAACCCCAAATCTAAACCTAAAATCTAAACCTAACCCCAAATCTAAACCTAAAATCTAAACCTAAAATCTAAACCTAACCCCAAATCTAAACCTAAAATCTAAACCTAACCCCAAATCTAAACCTAAAATCTAAACCAAACCCCAAATCTAAACCTAACCCCAAATCTAAACCTAAAATCTAAACCTAACCCCAAATCTAAACCTAACCCCAAATCTAAACCTAAAATCTAAACCTAACCCCAAATCTAAACCTAAAATCTAAACCTAACCCCAAATCTAAACCTAAAATCTAAACCTAACCCCAAATCTAAACCAAAAATCTAAACCTAACCCCAAATCTAAACCTAAAATGTAAACCTAACCACAAATCTAAACCTAACCCCAAATCTAAACCTAAAATCTAAACCTAACCCCAAATCTAAACCTAAAATCTAAACCTAACCCCAAATCTAAACCTTAAATCTAAACCTAACCCCAAATCTAAACCTAAAATCTAAACCTAACCCCAAATCTAAACCTAAAATCTAAACCTAACCCCAAATCTAAACCTAACCCCAAATCTAAACCTAAAATCTAAACCTAACCCCAAATCTAAACCTAAAATCTAAACCTAACCCCAAATCTAAACCTAAAATCTAAACCTAAAATCTAAACCTAACCCCAAATCTAAACCTAAAATCTAAACCTAACCCCAAATCTAAACCTAACCCCAAATCTAAACCTAAAATATAAACCTAACCCCAAATCTAAACCTAAAATCTAAACCTAACCCCAAATCTAAACCTAAAATCTAAACCTAACCCCAAATCTAAACCTAAAATCTAAACCTAACCCCAAATCTAAACCTAAAATCTAAACCTAACCCCAAGTCTAAACCTAACCCCAAATCTAAACCTAAAATCTAAACCTAAGCCCAAATCTAAACCTAAAATCTAAACCTAACCCCAAATCTAAACCTAAAATCTAAACGTAACCCCAAATCTAAACCTAAAATCTAAACCTAACCCCAAATCTAAACCTAACCCCAAATCTTACCCCAAATCTAAACCTAACCCCAAATCTAAACCTAAAATCTAAACCTAACCCCAAATCTAAACCTAAAATCTAAACCTAACCCAAATGTAAACTTACCCCAAATCTGAACCTAAAATCTAAACCTAACCCCAAATCTAAACCTAAAATCTAAACCTAACCCCAAATCTAAACCTTAAATGTAAACCTAACCCCAAATCTAAACCTAAAATCTAAACCTAACCCCAAATCTAAACCTAAAATCTAAACCTAACCCCAAATCTAAACCTTAAATCTAAACCTAACCCCAAATCTAAACCTAAAATCTAAACCTAACCCCAAATCTAAACCTAAAATCTAAACCTAACCCCAAATCTAAACCTAACCCCAAATCTAAACCTAAAATCTAAACCTAACCCCAAATCTAAACCTAAAATCTAAACCTAACCCCAAATCTGAAACCCAAATCCAAACCTAAAATCTAAACCTAACCCCAAATCTAAACCTAAAATCTAAACCTAACCCCAAATCTAAACCTAAAATCTAAACCTAACCCCAAATCTAAACCTAAAATCTAAACCTAACCCCAAATCTAAACCTAAAATCTAAACCTAACCCCAAATCTAAACCTAAAATCCAAACCTAACCCCAAATCTAAACCTAAAATCTAAACCTAACCCCAAATCTAAATCTAAAATCTAAACCTAACCCCAAATCTAAACCTAAAATCTAAACCTAACCCCAAATCTAAACCTAAAATCCAAACCTAACCCCAAATATAAACCTAAAATCTAAACCTAACCCCAAATCTAAACCTAAAATCTAAACCTAAAATCTAAACCTAACCCCAAATCTAAACCTAACCCCACATCTAAACCTAAAATCTAAACCTAACCCCAAATCTAAACCTAACCCCAAATCTAAACCTAAAATCTAAACCTAACCCCAAATCTAAACCTAAAATCTAAACCTAACCCCAAATCTAAACCTAAAATCTAAACCTAACCCCAAATCTAAACCTAAAATCTAAACCTAAAATCTAAACCTAACCCCAAATCTAAACCTAAAATCTAAACCTAACCCCAAATCTAAACCTAACCCCAAATCTAAACCTAAAATCTAAACCTAACCCCAAATCTAAACCTAACCCCAAATATAAACCTAAAATCTAAACCTAACCCCAAATCTAAACCTAAAATCTAAACCTAACCCCAAATCTAAACCTAAAATCTAAACCTAAAATCTAAACCTAACCCCAAATCTAAACCTAAAATCTAAACCTGACCCCAAATCTAAACCTAACCCCAAATCTAAACCTAAAATCTAAACCTAACCCCAAATCTAAACCTAAAATCTAAACCTAACCCCAAATCTAAACCTAACCTCAAATCTAAACCTAAAATCTAAACCTAACCCCAAATCTAAACCTAAAATCTACACCTAACCTCAAATCTAAACCTAAAATCTAAACCTAACCCCAAATCTAAACCTAAAATCTAAACCTAACCCCAAATCTAAACCTAAAATCTAAACCTAACCCCAAATCTAAACCTAACCCCAAATCTAAACCTAAAATCTAAACCTAACCCCAAATCTAAACCTAAAATCTACACCTAACCTCAAATCTAAACCTAAAATCTAAACCTAACCCCAAATCTAAACCTAAAATCTAAACCTAACCCCAAATCTAAACCTAACCCCAAATCTAAACCTAAAATCTAAACCTAACCCCAAATCTAAACCTAACCCCAAATCTAAACCTAAAATCTAAACCTAACCCCAAATCTAAACCTAAAATCTAAACCTAACCCCAAATCTAAACCTAACCCCAAATCTAAACCTTAAATCTAAACCTAACCCCAAATCTAAACCTAAAATCTAAACCTAACCCCAAATCTAAACCTAAAATCTAAACCTAACCCCAAGTCTAAACCTAACCCCAAATCTAAACCTAACCCCAAATCTAAACCTAAAATCTAAACCTAACCCCAAATCTAAACCTTACCCCAAATATAAACCTAAAATATAAACCTAACCCCAAATCTAAACCTAAAATCTAAACCTAACCCCAAATCTAAACCTAAAATCTAAACCTAACCCCAAATCTAAACCTAACCCCAAATCTAAACCTAACATCAAATCTAAACCTAACCCCAAATCTAAACCCAAATCTAAACCTAACCCCAAATCTAAACCTAAAATCTAAACCTAACCCCAAATCTAAACCTAAAATCTAAACCTAACCCCAAATCTAAACCTAACCCCAAATCTAAACCTAAAATCTAAACCTAACCCCAAATCTAAACCTAAAATCTAAACCTAACCCCAAATCTAAACCTAAAATCTAAACCTAACCCCAAATCTAAACCTAACCCCAAATCTAAACCTAAAATCTAAACCTAACCCCAAATCTAAACCTAAAATCTAAACCTAACCCCAAATCTAAACCTAAAATCTAAACCTAAGCCCAAATCTAAACCTAAAATCTAAACCTAACCCCAAATCTAAACCTAAAATGTAAACCTAACCACAAATCTAAACCTAACCCCAAATCTAAACCTAAAATCTAAACCTAACCCCAAATCTAAACCTAAAATCTAAACCTAACCCCAAATCTAAACCTAAAATCTAAACCTAACCCCAAATCTAAACCTAAAATCTAAACCTAAAATCTAAACCTAAACCCAAATCTAAACCTAAAATCTAAACCTAACCCCAAATCTAAACCTAAAATCTAAACCTAACCCCAAATCTAAACCTAAAATCTAAACCAAACCCCAAATCTAAACCTAACCCCAAATCTAAACCTAAAATCTAAACCTAACCCCAAATCTAAACCTAACCCCAAATCTAAACCTAAAATCTAAACCTAACCCCAAATCTAAACCTAAAATCTAAACCTAACCCCAAATCTAAACCTAAAATCTAAACCTAACCCCAAATCTAAACCAAAAATCTAAACCTAACCCCAAATCTAAACCTAAAATGTAAACCTAACCACAAATCTAAACCTAACCCCAAATCTAAACCTAAAATCTAAACCTAACCCCAAATCTAAACCTAAAATCTAAACCTAACCCCAAATCTAAACCTTAAATCTAAACCTAACCCCAAATCTAAACCTAAAATCTAAACCTAACCCCAAATCTAAACCTAAAATCTAAACCTAACCCCAAATCTAAACCTAACCCCAAATCTAAACCTAAAATCTAAACCTAACCCCAAATCTAAACCTAAAATCTAAACCTAACCCCAAATCTAAACCTAAAATCTAAACCTAAAATCTAAACCTAACCCCAAATCTAAACCTAAAATCTAAACCTAACCCCAAATCTAAACCTAACCCCAAATCTAAACCTAAAATATAAACCTAACCCCAAATCTAAACCTAAAATCTAAACCTAAGCCCAAATCTAAACCTAAAATCTAAACCTAACCCCAAATCTAAACCTAAAATCTAAACCTAACCCCAAATCTAAACCTAAAATCTAAACCTAACCCCAAGTCTAAACCTAACCCCAAATCTAAACCTAAAATCTAAACCTAACCCCAAATCTAAACCTAAAATCTAAACCTAACCCCAAATCTAAACCTAAAATCTAAACCTAACCCCAAATCTAAACCTAAAATCTAAACCTAACCCCAAATCTAAACCTTAAATCTAAACCTAACCCCAAATCTAAACCTAAAATCTAAACCTAACCCCAAATCTAAACCTAAAATCTAAACCTAACCCCAAATCTAAACCTAACCCCAAATCTAAACCTAAAATCTAAACCTAACCCCAAATCTAAACCTAAAATCTAAACCTAACCCCAAATCTGAAACCCCAATCCAAACCTAAAATCTAAACCTAACCCCAAATCTAAACCTAAAATCTAAACCTAACCCCAAATCTAAACCTAAAATCTAAACCTAACCCCAAATCTAAACCTAAAATCTAAACCTAACCCCAAATCTAAACCTAAAATCTAAACCTAACCCCAAATCTAAACCTAAAATCCAAACCTAACCCCAAATCTAAACCTAAAATCTAAACCTAACCCCAAATCTAAATCTAAAATCTAAACCTAACCCCAAATCTAAACCTAAAATCTAAACCTAACCCCAAATCTAAACCTAAAATCCAAACCTAACCCCAAATATAAACCTAAAATCTAAACCTAACCCCAAATCTAAACCTAAAATCTAAACCTAAAATCTAAACCTAACCCCAAATCTAAACCTAACCCCACATCTAAACCTAAAATCTAAACCTAACCCCAAATCTAAACCTAACCCCAAATCTAAACCTAAAATCTAAACCTAACCCCAAATCTAAACCTAAAATCTAAACCTAACCCCAAATCTAAACCTAAAATCTAAACCTAACCCCAAATCTAAACCTAAAATCTAAACCTAAAATCTAAACCTAACCCCAAATCTAAACCTAAAATCTAAACCTAACCCCAAATCTAAACCTAACCCCAAATCTAAACCTAAAATCTAAACCTAACCCCAAATCTAAACCTAACCCCAAATATAAACCTAAAATCTAAACCTAACCCCAAATCTAAACCTAAAATCTAAACCTAACCCCAAATCTAAACCTAAAATCTAAACCTAAAATCTAAACCTAACCCCAAATCTAAACCTAAAATCTAAACCTGACCCCAAATCTAAACCTAACCCCAAATCTAAACCTAAAATCTAAACCTAACCCCAAATCTAAACCTAAAATCTAAACCTAACCCCAAATCTAAACCTAACCTCAAATCTAAACCTAAAATCTAAACCTAACCCCAAATCTAAACCTAAAATCTACACCTAACCTCAAATCTAAACCTAAAATCTAAACCTAACCCCAAATCTAAACCTAAAATCTAAACCTAACCCCAAATCTAAACCTAAAATCTAAACCTAACCCCAAATCTAAACCTAACCCCAAATCTAAACCTAAAATCTAAACCTAACCCCAAATCTAAACCTAAAATCTACACCTAACCTCAAATCTAAACCTAAAATCTAAACCTAACCCCAAATCTAAACCTAAAATCTAAACCTAACCCCAAATCTAAACCTAACCCCAAATCTAAACCTAAAATCTAAACCTAACCCCAAATCTAAACCTAACCCCAAATCTAAACCTAAAATCTAAACCTAACCCCAAATCTAAACCTAAAATCTAAACCTAACCCCAAATCTAAACCTAACCCCAAATATAAACCTAAAATATAAACCTAACCCCAAATCTAAACCTAAAATCTAAACCTAACCCCAAATCTAAACCTAAAATCTAAACCTAACCCCAAATCTAAACCTAACCCCAAATCTAAACCTAACCCCAAATCTAAACCTAACCCCAAATCTAAACCCAAATCTAAACCTAACCCCAAATCTAAACCTAAAATCTAAACCTAACCCCAAATCTAAACCTAAAATCTAAACCTAACCCCAAATCTAAACCTAACCCCAAATCTAAACCTAAAATCTAAACCTAACCCCAAATCTAAACCTAAAATCTAAACCTAACCCCAAATCTAAACCTAAAATCTAAACCTAACCCCAAATCTAAACCTAACCCCAAATCTAAACCTAAAATCTAAACCTAACCCCAAATCTAAACCTAAAATCTAAACCTAACCCCAAATCTAAACCTAAAATCTAAACCTAAGCCCAAATCTAAACCTAAAATCTAAACCTAACCCCAAATCTAAACCTAAAATGTAAACCTAACCACAAATCTAAACCTAACCCCAAATCTAAACCTAAAATCTAAACCTAACCCCAAATCTAAACCTAACCCCAAATCTAAACCTAAAATCTAAACCTAACCCCAAATCTAAACCTAAAATCTAAACCTAAAATCTAAACCTAAACCCAAATCTAAACCTAAAATCTAAACCTAACCCCAAATCTAAACCTAAAATCTAAACCTAACCCCAAATCTAAACCTAAAATCTAAACCAAACCCCAAATCTAAACCTAACCCCAAATCTAAACCTAAAATCTAAACCTAACCCCAAATCTAAACCTAACCCCAAATCTAAACCTAAAATCTAAACCTAACCCCAAATCTAAACCTAAAATCTAAACCTAACCCCAAATCTAAACCTAAAATCTAAACCTAACCCCAAATCTAAACCAAAAATCTAAACCTAACCCCAAATCTAAACCTAAAATGTAAACCTAACCACAAATCTAAACCTAACCCCAAATCTAAACCTAAAATCTAAACCTAACCCCAAATCTAAACCTAAAATCTAAACCTAACCCCAAATCTAAACCTTAAATCTAAACCTAACCCCAAATCTAAACCTAAAATCTAAACCTAACCCCAAATCTAAACCTAAAATCTAAACCTAACCCCAAATCTAAACCTAACCCCAAATCTAAACCTAAAATCTAAACCTAACCCCAAATCTAAACCTAAAATCTAAACCTAACCCCAAATCTAAACCTAAAATCTAAACCTAAAATCTAAACCTAACCCCAAATCTAAACCTAAAATCTAAACCTAACCCCAAATCTAAACCTAACCCCAAATCTAAACCTAAAATATAAACCTAACCCCAAATCTAAACCTAAAATCTAAACCTAACCCCAAATCTAAACCTAAAATCTAAACCTAACCCCAAATCTAAACCTAAAATCTAAACCTAACCCCAAATCTAAACCTAAAATCTAAACCTAACCCCAAGTCTAAACCTAACCCCAAATCTAAACCTAAAATCTAAACCTAAGCCCAAATCTAAACCTAAAATCTAAACCTAACCCCAAATCTAAACCTAAAATCTAAACCTAACCCCAAATCTAAACCTAAAATCTAAACCTAACCCCAAATCTAAACCTAAAATCTAAACCTAACCCCAAATCTAAACCTTAAATCTAAACCTAACCCCAAATCTAAACCTAAAATCTAAACCTAACCCCAAATCTAAACGTAACCCCAAATCTAAACCTAAAATCTAAACCTAACCCCAAATCTAAACCTAACCCCAAATCTTACCCCAAATCTAAACCTAACCCCAAATCTAAACCTAAAATCTAAACCTAACCCCAAATCTAAACCTAAAATCTAAACCTAACCCAAATGTAAACTTACCCCAAATCTGAACCTAAAATCTAAACCTAACCCCAAATCTAAACCTAAAATCTAAACCTAACCCCAAATCTAAACCTTAAATCTAAACCTAACCCCAAATCTAAACCTAAAATCTAAACCTAACCCCAAATCCAAACCTAAAATCTAAACCTAACCCCAAATCTAAACCTTAAATCTAAACCTAACCCCAAATCTAAACCTAAAATCTAAACCTAACCCCAAATCTAAACCTAAAATCTAAACCTAACCCCAAATCTAAACCTAACCCCAAATCTAAACCTAAAATCTAAACCTAACCCCAAATCTAAACCTAAAATCTAAACCTAACCCCAAATCTGAAACCCAAATCCAAACCTAAAATCTAAACCTAACCCCAAATCTAAACCTAAAATCTAAACCTAACCCCAAATCTAAACCTAAAATCTAAACCTAACCCCAAATCTGAACCTAAAATCTAAACCTAACCCCAAATCTAAACCTAAAATCCAAACCTAACCCCAAATCTAAACCTAAAATCTAAACCTAACCCCAAATCTAAATCTAAAATCTAAACCTAACCCCAAATCTAAACCTAAAATCTAAACCTAACCCCAAATCTAAACCTAAAATCTAAACCTAACCCCAAATCTAAACCTAAAATCTAAACCTAACCCCAAATCTAAACCTAACCCCAAATCTAAACCTAAAATCTAAACCTAACCCCAAATCTAAACCTAACCCCACATCTAAACCTAAAATCTAAACCTAACCCCAAATCTAAACCTAACCCCAAATCTAAACCTAAAATCTAAACCTAACCCCAAATCTAAACCTAAAATCTAAACCTAACCCCAAATCTAAACCTAAAATCTAAACCTAACCCCAAATCTAAACCTAAAATCTAAACCTAACCCCAAATCTGAAACCCAAATCCAAACCTAAAATCTAAACCTAACCCCAAATCTAAACCTAAAATCTAAACCTAACCCCAAATCTAAACCTAAAATCTAAACCTAACCCCAAATCTGAACCTAAAATCTAAACCTAACCCCAAATCTAAACCTAAAATCTAAACCTAACCCCAAATCTAAACCTAAAATCCAAACCTAACCCCAAATCTAAACCTAAAATCTAAACCTAACCCCAAATCTAAATCTAAAATCTAAACCTAACCCCAAATCTAAACCTAAAATCTAAACCTAACCCCAAATCTAAACCTAAAATCTAAACCTAACCCCAAATATAAACCTAAAATCTAAACCTAACCCCAAATCTAAACCTAAAATCTAAACCTAAAATCTAAACCTAACCCCAAATCTAAACCTAACCCCACATCTAAACCTAAAATCTAAACCTAACCCCAAATCTAAACCTAACCCCAAATCTAAACCTAAAATCTAAACCTAACCCCAAATCTAAACCTAAAATCTAAACCTAACCCCAAATCTAAACCTAAAATCTAAACCTAACCCCAAATCTAAACCTAAAATCTAAACCTAAAATCTAAACCTAACCCCAAATCTAAACCTAAAATCTAAACCTAACCCCAAATCTAAACCTAACCCCAAATCTAAACCTAAAATCTAAACCTAACCCCAAATCTAAACCTAACCCCAAATATAAACCTAAAATCTAAACCTAACCCCAAATCTAAACCTAAAATCTAAACCTAACCCCAAATCTAAACCTAAAATCTAAACCTAAAATCTAAACCTAACCCCAAATCTAAACCTAAAATCTAAACCTGACCCCAAATCTAAACCTAACCCCAAATCTAAACCTAAAATCTCAACCTAACCCCAAATCTAAACCTAAAATCTAAACCTAACCCCAAATCTAAACCTAACCCCAAATCTAAACCTAAAATCTAAACCTAACCCCAAATCTAAACCTAACCGCAAATCTAAACCTAAAATCTAAACCTAACCCCAAATCTAAACCTAACCCCAAATCTAAACCTAAAATCTAAACCTAACCCCAAATCTAAACCTAACCCCAAATCTAAACCTAAAATCTAAACCTAACCCCAAATCTAAACCTAAAATCTAAACCTAACCCCAAATCTAAACCTAACCCCAAATCTAAACCTTAAATCTAAACCTAACCCCAAATCTAAACCTAAAATCTAAACCTAACCCCAAATCTAAACCTAAAATCTAAACCTAACCCCAAGTCTAAACCTAACCCCAAATCTAAACCTAAAATCTAAACCTAACCCCAAATCTAAACCTTACCCCAAATATAAACCTAAAATCTAAACCTAACCCCAAATCTAAACCTAAAATCTAAACCTAACCCCAAATCTAAACCTAACCCCAAATCTAAACCTAACCCCAAATCTAAACCCAAATCTAAACCTAACCCCAAATCTAAACCTAAAATCTAAACCTAACCCCAAATCTAAACCTAAAATCTAAACCTAACCCCAAATCTAAACCTAACCCCAAATCTAAACCTAAAATCTAAACCTAACCCCAAATCTAAACCTAAAATCTAAACCTAACCCCAAATCTAAACCTAAAATCTAAACCTAACCCCAAATCTAAACCTAACCCCAAATCTAAACCTAAAATCTAAACCTAACCCCAAATCTAAACCTAAAATCTAAACCTAACCCCAAATCTAAACCTAAAATCTAAACCTAAGCCCAAATCTAAACCTAAAATCTAAACCTAACCCCAAATCTAAACCTAAAATGTAAACCTAACCACAAATCTAAACCTAACCCCAAATCTAAACCTAAAATCTAAACCTAACCCCAAATCTAAACCTAAAATCTAAACCTAACCCCAAATCTAAACCTTAAATCTAAACCTAACCCCAAATCTAAACCTAAAATCTAAACCTAACCCCAAATCTAAACCTAAAATCTAAACATAACCCCAAATCTAAACCTAACCCCAAATCTAAACCTAAAATCTAAACCTAACCCCAAATCTAAACCTAAAATCTAAACCTAACCCCAAATCTAAACCTAAAATCTAAACCTAACCCCAAATCTAAACCTAAAATCTAAACCAAACCCCAAATCTAAACCTAACCCCAAATCTAAACCTAAAATCTAAACCTAACCCCAAATCTAAACCTAACCCCAAATCTAAACCTAAAATCTAAACCTAACCCCAAATCTAAACCTAAAATCTAAACCTAACCCCAAATCTAAACCTAAAATCTAAACCTAACCCCAAATCTAAACCAAAAATCTAAACCTAACCCCAAATCTAAACCTAAAATGTAAACCTAACCACAAATCTAAACCTAACCCCAAATCTAAACCTAAAATCTAAACCTAACCCCAAATCTAAACCTAAAATCTAAACCTAACCCCAAATCTAAACCTTAAATCTAAACCTAACCCCAAATCTAAACCTAAAATCTAAACCTAACCCCAAATCTAAACCTAAAATCTAAACCTAACCCCAAATCTAAACCTAACCCCAAATCTAAACCTAAAATCTAAACCTAACCCCAAATCTAAACCTAAAATCTAAACCTAACCCCAAATCTAAACCTAACCCCAAATCCAAACCTAGAATCTAAACCTAACCCCAAATCTAAACCTAAAATCTAAACCTAACCCCAAATCTAAACCTAAAATCTAAACCTAACCCCAAATCTAAACCTAAAATCTAAGCCTAACCCCAAATCTAAACCTAAAATCTAAACCTAACCCCAAATCTAAACCTAAAATCTAAACCTAACCCCAAATCTAAACCTAAAATCCAAACCTAACCCCAAATCTAAACCTAAAATCTAAACCTAACCCCAAATCTGAACCTAAAATCTAAACCTAAAATCTAAACCTAACCCCAAATCTAAACCTAACCCCAAATCTAAACCTAAAATCTAAACCTAACCCCAAATCTAAACCTAACCCCAAATCTAAACCTAAAATCTAAACCTAACCCCAAATCTAAACCTAAAATCTAAACCTAACCCCAAATCTAAACCTAAAATCTAAACCTAACCCCAAATCTAAACCTAAAATCTAAACCTAACCCCAAATCTAAACCTAAAATCTAAACCTAACCCCAAATCTAAACCTAAAATCTAAACCTAAAATCTAAACCTAACCCCAAATCTAAACCTAAAATCTAAACCTAACCCCAAATCTAAACCTAACCCCAAATCTAAACCTAAAATCTAAACCTAACCCCAAATCTAAACCTAAAATCTAAACCTAACCCCAAATCTAAACCTAAAATCTAAGCCTAACCCCAAATCTAAACCTAAAATCTAAACCTAACCCCAAATCTAAACCTAAAATCCAAACCTAACCCCAAATCTAAACCTAAAATCTAAACCTAACCCCAAATCTGAACCTAAAATCTAAACCTAAAATCTAAACCTAACCCCAAATCTAAACCTAACCGCAAATCTAAACCTAAAATCTAAACCTAACCCCAAATCTAAACCTAACCCCAAATCTAAACCTAAAATCTAAACCTAACCCCAAATCTAAACCTAAAATCTAAACCTAACCCCAAATCTAAACCTAAAATCTAAACCTAACCCCAAATCTAAACCTAAAATCTAAACCTAACCCCAAATCTAAACCTAAAATCTAAACCTAACCCCAAATCTAAACCTAAAATCTAAACCTAAAATCTAAACCTAACCCCAAATCTAAACCTAAAATCTAAACCTAACCCCAAATCTAAACCTAACTCCAAATCTAAACCTAAAATATAAACCTAACCCCAAATCTAAACCTAAAATCTAAACCTAACCCCAAATCTAAACCTAAAATCTAAACCTAACCCCAAATCTAAACCTTAAATCTAAACCTAACCCCAAATCTAAACCTAACCCCAAATCTAAACCTAAAATCTAAACCTAACCCCAAATCTAAACCTAACCCCAAATCTAAACCAAAAATCTAAACCTAAACCAAATCTAACCCTAACCCCAAATCTAAACCTAAAATCTAAACCTAACCCCAAATCTAAACCTAAAATCTAAACCTAAACCCAAGTCTAAACCTAACCCCAAATCTAAACCTAAAATCTAAACCTAACCCCAAATCTAAACCTAACCCCATATCTAAACCTAAAATCTAAACCTAACCCCAAATCTAAACCAAAAATCTAAACCTAACCCCAAATCTAAACCTAACCCCAAACCTAAACCTAAAATCTAAACCTAACCCCAAATCTAAACCTAAAATCTAAACCTAACCCCAAATCTAAACCTAAAATCTAAACCTAACCCAAATGTAAACTTACCCCAAATCTGAACCTAAAATCTAAACCTAACCCCAAATCTAAACCTAAAATCTAAACCTAACCCCAAATCTAAACCTTAAATGTAAACCTAACCCCAAATCTAAACCTAAAATCTAAACCTAACCCCAAGTCTAAACCTAACCCCAAATCTAAACCTAAAATCTAAACCTAAGCCCAAATCTAAACCTAAAATCTAAACCTAACCCCAAATCTAAACCTAAAATCTAAACGTAACCCCAAATCTAAACCTAAAATCTAAACCTAACCCCAAATCTAAACCTAACCCCAAATCTTACCCCAAATCTAAACCTAACCCCAAATCTAAACCTAAAATCTAAACCTAACCCCAAATCTAAACCTAAAATCTAAACCTAACCCAAATGTAAACTTACCCCAAATCTGAACCTAAAATCTAAACCTAACCCCAAATCTAAACCTAAAATCTAAACCTAACCCCAAATCTAAACCTTAAATGTAAACCTAACCCCAAATCTAAACCTAAAATCTAAACCTAACCCCAAATCTAAACCTAAAATCTAAACCTAACCCCAAATCTAAACCTTAAATCTAAACCTAACCCCAAATCTAAACCTAAAATCTAAACCTAACCCCAAATCTAAACCTAAAATCTAAACCTAACCCCAAATCTAAACCTAACCCCAAATCTAAACCTAAAATCTAAACCTAACCCCAAATCTAAACCTAAAATCTAAACCTAACCCCAAATCTGAAACCCAAATCCAAACCTAAAATCTAAACCTAACCCCAAATCTAAACCTAAAATCTAAACCTAACCCCAAATCTAAACCTAAAATCTAAACCTAACCCCAAATCTAAACCTAAAATCTAAACCTAACCCCAAATCTAAACCTAAAATCTAAACCTAACCCCAAATCTAAACCTAAAATCCAAACCTAACCCCAAATCTAAACCTAAAATCTAAACCTAACCCCAAATCTAAATCTAAAATCTAAACCTAACCCCAAATCTAAACCTAAAATCTAAACCTAACCCCAAATCTAAACCTAAAATCCAAACCTAACCCCAAATATAAACCTAAAATCTAAACCTAACCCCAAATCTAAACCTAAAATCTAAACCTAAAATCTAAACCTAACCCCAAATCTAAACCTAACCCCACATCTAAACCTAAAATCTAAACCTAACCCCAAATCTAAACCTAACCCCAAATCTAAACCTAAAATCTAAACCTAACCCCAAATCTAAACCTAAAATCTAAACCTAACCCCAAATCTAAACCTAAAATCTAAACCTAACCCCAAATCTAAACCTAAAATCTAAACCTAAAATCTAAACCTAACCCCAAATCTAAACCTAAAATCTAAACCTAACCCCAAATCTAAACCTAACCCCAAATCTAAACCTAAAATCTAAACCTAACCCCAAATCTAAACCTAACCCCAAATATAAACCTAAAATCTAAACCTAACCCCAAATATAAACCTAAAATCTAAACCTAACCCCAAATCTAAACCTAAAATCTAAACCTAAAATCTAAACCTAACCCCAAATCTAAACCTAAAATCTAAACCTGACCCCAAATCTAAACCTAACCCCAAATCTAAACCTAAAATCTAAACCTAACCCCAAATCTAAACCTAAAATCTAAACCTAACCCCAAATCTAAACCTAACCTCAAATCTAAACCTAAAATCTAAACCTAACCCCAAATCTAAACCTAAAATCTACACCTAACCTCAAATCTAAACCTAAAATCTAAACCTAACCCCAAATCTAAACCTAAAATCTAAACCTAACCCCAAATCTAAACCTAAAATCTAAACCTAACCCCAAATCTAAACCTAACCCCAAATCTAAACCTAAAATCTAAACCTAACCCCAAATCTAAACCTAAAATCTACACCTAACCTCAAATCTAAACCTAAAATCTAAACCTAACCCCAAATCTAAACCTAAAATCTAAACCTAACCCCAAATCTAAACCTAACCCCAAATCTAAACCTAAAATCTAAACCTAACCCCAAATCTAAACCTAACCCCAAATCTAAACCTAAAATCTAAACCTAACCCCAAATCTAAACCTAAAATCTAAACCTAACCCCAAATCTAAACCTAACCCCAAATCTAAACCTTAAATCTAAACCTAACCCCAAATCTAAACCTAAAATCTAAACCTAACCCCAAATCTAAACCTAAAATCTAAACCTAACCCCAAGTCTAAACCTAACCCCAAATCTAAACCTAACCCCAAATCTAAACCTAAAATCTAAACCTAACCCCAAATCTAAACCTTACCCCAAATATAAACCTAAAATATAAACCTAACCCCAAATCTAAACCTAAAATCTAAACCTAACCCCAAATCTAAACCTAAAATCTAAACCTAACCCCAAATCTAAACCTAACCCCAAATCTAAACCTAACCCCAAATCTAAACCTAACCCCAAATCTAAACCCAAATCTAAACCTAACCCCAAATCTAAACCTAAAATCTAAACCTAACCCCAAATCTAAACCTAAAATCTAAACCTAACCCCAAATCTAAACCTAACCCCAAATCTAAACCTAAAATCTAAACCTAACCCCAAATCTAAACCTAAAATCTAAACCTAACCCCAAATCTAAACCTAAAATCTAAACCTAACCCCAAATCTAAACCTAACCCCAAATCTAAACCTAAAATCTAAACCTAACCCCAAATCTAAACCTAAAATCTAAACCTAACCCCAAATCTAAACCTAAAATCTAAACCTAAGCCCAAATCTAAACCTAAAATCTAAACCTAACCCCAAATCTAAACCTAAAATGTAAACCTAACCACAAATCTAAACCTAACCCCAAATCTAAACCTAAAATCTAAACCTAACCCCAAATCTAAACCTAACCCCAAATCTAAACCTAACCCCAAATCTAAACCTAAAATCTAAACCTAACCCCAAATCTAAACCTAAAATCTAAACCTAAAATCTAAACCTAAACCCAAATCTAAACCTAAAATCTAAACCTAACCCCAAATCTAAACCTAAAATCTAAACCTAACCCCAAATCTAAACCTAAAATCTAAACCAAACCCCAAATCTAAACCTAACCCCAAATCTAAACCTAAAATCTAAACCTAACCCCAAATCTAAACCTAACCCCAAATCTAAACCTAAAATCTAAACCTAACCCCAAATCTAAACCTAAAATCTAAACCTAACCCCAAATCTAAACCTAAAATCTAAACGTAACCCCAAATCTAAACCTAAAATCTAAACCTAACCCCAAATCTAAACCTAAAATGTAAACCTAACCACAAATCTAAACCTAACCCCAAATCTAAACCTAAAATCTAAACCTAACCCCAAATCTAAACCTAAAATCTAAACCTAACCCCAAATCTAAACCTTAAATCTAAACCTAACCCCAAATCTAAACCTAAAATCTAAACCTAACCCCAAATCTAAACCTAAAATCTAAACCTAACCCCAAATCTAAACCTAACCCCAAATCTAAACCTAAAATCTAAACCTAACCCCAAATCTAAACCTAAAATCTAAACCTAACCCCAAATCTAAACCTAACCCCAAATCTAAACCTAAAATCTAAACCTAACCCCAAATCTAAACCTAAAATCTAAACCTAAGCCCAAATCTAAACCTAAAATCTAAACCTAACCCCAAATCTAAACCTAAAATCTAAACCTAACCCCAAATCTAAACCTAAAATCTAAACCTAACCCCAAGTCTAAACCTAACCCCAAATCTAAACCTAAAATCTAAACCTAACCCCAAATCTAAACCTAAAATCTAAACCTAACCCCAAATCTAAACCTAAAATCTAAACCTAACCCCAAATCTAAACCTAAAATCTAAACCTAACCCCAAATCTAAACCTTAAATCTAAACCTAACCCCAAATCTAAACCTAAAATCTAAACCTAACCCCAAATCTAAACCTAAAATCTAAACCTAACCCCAAATCTAAACCTAACCCCAAATCTAAACCTAAAATCTAAACCTAACCCCAAATCTAAACCTAAAATCTAAACCTAACCCCAAATCTGAAACCCCAATCCAAACCTAAAATCTAAACCTAACCCCAAATCTAAACCTAAAATCTAAACCTAACCCCAAATCTAAACCTAAAATCTAAACCTAACCCCAAATCTAAACCTAAAATCTAAACCTAACCCCAAATCTAAACCTAAAATCTAAACCTAACCCCAAATCTAAACCTAAAATCCAAACCTAACCCCAAATCTAAACCTAAAATCTAAACCTAACCCCAAATCTAAATCTAAAATCTAAACCTAACCCCAAATCTAAACCTAAAATCTAAACCTAACCCCAAATCTAAACCTAAAATCCAAACCTAACCCCAAATATAAACCTAAAATCTAAACCTAACCCCAAATCTAAACCTAAAATCTAAACCTAAAATCTAAACCTAACCCCAAATCTAAACCTAACCCCACATCTAAACCTAAAATCTAAACCTAACCCCAAATCTAAACCTAACCCCAAATCTAAACCTAAAATCTAAACCTAACCCCAAATCTAAACCTAAAATCTAAACCTAACCCCAAATCTAAACCTAAAATCTAAACCTAACCCCAAATCTAAACCTAAAATCTAAACCTAAAATCTAAACCTAACCCCAAATCTAAACCTAAAATCTAAACCTAACCCCAAATCTAAACCTAACCCCAAATCTAAACCTAAAATCTAAACCTAACCCCAAATCTAAACCTAACCCCAAATATAAACCTAAAATCTAAACCTAACCCCAAATCTAAACCTAAAATCTAAACCTAACCCCAAATCTAAACCTAAAATCTAAACCTAAAATCTAAACCTAACCCCAAATCTAAACCTAAAATCTAAACCTGACCCCAAATCTAAACCTAACCCCAAATCTAAACCTAAAATCTAAACCTAACCCCAAATCTAAACCTAAAATCTAAACCTAACCCCAAATCTAAACCTAACCTCAAATCTAAACCTAAAATCTAAACCTAACCCCAAATCTAAACCTAAAATCTACACCTAACCTCAAATCTAAACCTAAAATCTAAACCTAACCCCAAATCTAAACCTAAAATCTAAACCTAACCCCAAATCTAAACCTAAAATCTAAACCTAACCCCAAATCTAAACCTAACCCCAAATCTAAACCTAAAATCTAAACCTAACCCCAAATCTAAACCTAAAATCTACACCTAACCTCAAATCTAAACCTAAAATCTAAACCTAACCCCAAATCTAAACCTAAAATCTAAACCTAACCCCAAATCTAAACCTAACCCCAAATCTAAACCTAAAATCTAAACCTAACCCCAAATCTAAACCTAACCCCAAATCTAAACCTAAAATCTAAACCTAACCCCAAATCTAAACCTAAAATCTAAACCTAACCCCAAATCTAAACCTAACCCCAAATCTAAACCTTAAATCTAAACCTAACCCCAAATCTAAACCTAAAATCTAAACCTAACCCCAAATCTAAACCTAAAATCTAAACCTAACCCCAAGTCTAAACCTAACCCCAAATCTAAACCTAACCCCAAATCTAAACCTAAAATCTAAACCTAACCCCAAATCTAAACCTTACCCCAAATATAAACCTAAAATATAAACCTAACCCCAAATCTAAACCTAAAATCTAAACCTAACCCCAAATCTAAACCTAAAATCTAAACCTAACCCCAAATCTAAACCTAACCCCAAATCTAAACCTAACCCCAAATCTAAACCTAACCCCAAATCTAAACCCAAATCTAAACCTAACCCCAAATCTAAACCTAAAATCTAAACCTAACCCCAAATCTAAACCTAAAATCTAAACCTAACCCCAAATCTAAACCTAACCCCAAATCTAAACCTAAAATCTAAACCTAACCCCAAATCTAAACCTAAAATCTAAACCTAACCCCAAATCTAAACCTAAAATCTAAACCTAACCCCAAATCTAAACCTAACCCCAAATCTAAACCTAAAATCTAAACCTAACCCCAAATCTAAACCTAAAATCTAAACCTAACCCCAAATCTAAACCTAAAATCTAAACCTAAGCCCAAATCTAAACCTAAAATCTAAACCTAACCCCAAATCTAAACCTAAAATGTAAACCTAACCACAAATCTAAACCTAACCCCAAATCTAAACCTAAAATCTAAACCTAACCCCAAATCTAAACCTAAAATCTAAACCTAACCCCAAATCTAAACCTAACCCCAAATCTAAACCTAAAATCTAAACCTAACCCCAAATCTAAACCTAAAATCTAAACCTAAAATCTAAACCTAAACCCAAATCTAAACCTAAAATCTAAACCTAACCCCAAATCTAAACCTAAAATCTAAACCTAACCCCAAATCTAAACCTAAAATCTAAACCAAACCCCAAATCTAAACCTAACCCCAAATCTAAACCTAAAATCTAAACCTAACCCCAAATCTAAACGTAACCCCAAATCTAAACCTAAAATCTAAACCTAACCCCAAATCTAAACCTAAAATCTAAACCTAACCCCAAATCTAAACCTAAAATCTAAACCTAACCCCAAATCTAAACCAAAAATCTAAACCTAACCCCAAATCTAAACCTAAAATGTAAACCTAACCACAAATCTAAACCTAACCCCAAATCTAAACCTAAAATCTAAACCTAACCCCAAATCTAAACCTAAAATCTAAACCTAACCCCAAATCTAAACCTTAAATCTAAACCTAACCCCAAATCTAAACCTAAAATCTAAACCTAACCCCAAATCTAAACCTAACCCCAAATCTAAACCTAAAATCTAAACCTAACCCCAAATCTAAACCTAAAATCTAAACCTAACCCCAAATCTAAACCTAAAATCTAAACCTAAAATCTAAACCTAACCCCAAATCTAAACCTAAAATCTAAACCTAACCCCAAATCTAAACCTAACCCCAAATCTAAACCTAAAATATAAACCTAACCCCAAATCTAAACCTAAAATCTAAACCTAACCCCAAATCTAAACCTAAAATCTAAACCTAACCCCAAATCTAAACCTAAAATCTAAACCTAACCCCAAATCTAAACCTAAAATCTAAACCTAACCCCAAGTCTAAACCTAACCCCAAATCTAAACCTAAAATCTAAACCTAAGCCCAAATCTAAACCTAAAATCTAAACCTAACCCCAAATCTAAACCTAAAATCTAAACCTAACCCCAAATCTAAACCTAAAATCTAAACCTAACCCCAAATCTAAACCTAAAATCTAAACCTAACCCCAAATCTAAACCTAAAATCTAAACCTAACCCCAAATCTAAACCTAAAATCTAAACCTAACCCCAAATCTAAACGTAACCCCAAATCTAAACCTAAAATCTAAACCTAACCCCAAATCTAAACCTAACCCCAAATCTTACCCCAAATCTAAACCTAACCCCAAATCTAAACCTAAAATCTAAACCTAACCCCAAATCTAAACCTAAAATCTAAACCTAACCCAAATGTAAACTTACCCCAAATCTGAACCTAAAATCTAAACCTAACCCCAAATCTAAACCTAAAATCTAAACCTAACCCCAAATCTAAACCTTAAATCTAAACCTAACCCCAAATCTAAACCTAAAATCTAAACCTAACCCCAAATCCAAACCTAAAATCTAAACCTAACCCCAAATCTAAACCTTAAATCTAAACCTAACCCCAAATCTAAACCTAAAATCTAAACCTAACCCCAAATCTAAACCTAAAATCTAAACCTAACCCCAAATCTAAACCTAACCCCAAATCTAAACCTAAAATCTAAACCTAACCCCAAATCTAAACCTAAAATCTAAACCTAACCCCAAATCTGAAACCCAAATCCAAACCTAAAATCTAAACCTAACCCCAAATCTAAACCTAAAATCTAAACCTAACCCCAAATCTAAACCTAAAATCTAAACCTAACCCCAAATCTGAACCTAAAATCTAAACCTAACCCCAAATCTAAACCTAAAATCTAAACCTAACCCCAAATCTAAACCTAAAATCCAAACCTAACCCCAAATCTAAACCTAAAATCTAAACCTAACCCCAAATCTAAATCTAAAATCTAAACCTAACCCCAAATCTAAACCTAAAATCTAAACCTAACCCCAAATCTAAACCTAAAATCTAAACCTAACCCCAAATATAAACCTAAAATCTAAACCTAACCCCAAATCTAAACCTAAAATCTAAACCTAAAATCTAAACCTAACCCCAAATCTAAACCTAACCCCACATCTAAACCTAAAATCTAAACCTAACCCCAAATCTAAACCTAACCCCAAATCTAAACCTAAAATCTAAACCTAACCCCAAATCTAAACCTAAAATCTAAACCTAACCCCAAATCTAAACCTAAAATCTAAACCTAACCCCAAATCTAAACCTAAAATCTAAACCTAAAATCTAAACCTAACCCCAAATCTAAACCTAAAATCTAAACCTAACCCCAAATCTAAACCTAACCCCAAATCTAAACCTAAAATCTAAACCTAACCCCAAATCTAAACCTAACCCCAAATATAAACCTAAAATCTAAACCTAACCCCAAATCTAAACCTAAAATCTAAACCTAACCCCAAATCTAAACCTAAAATCTAAACCTAAAATCTAAACCTAACCCCAAATCTAAACCTAAAATCTAAACCTGACCCCAAATCTAAACCTAACCCCAAATCTAAACCTAAAATCTCAACCTAACCCCAAATCTAAACCTAAAATCTAAACCTAACCCCAAATCTAAACCTAACCCCAAATCTAAACCTAAAATCTAAACCTAACCCCAAATCTAAACCTAACCGCAAATCTAAACCTAAAATCTAAACCTAACCCCAAATCTAAACCTAACCCCAAATCTAAACCTAAAATCTAAACCTAACCCCAAATCTAAACCTAACCCCAAATCTAAACCTAAAATCTAAACCTAACCCCAAATCTAAACCTAAAATCTAAACCTAACCCCAAATCTAAACCTAACCCCAAATCTAAACCTTAAATCTAAACCTAACCCCAAATCTAAACCTAAAATCTAAACCTAACCCCAAATCTAAACCTAAAATCTAAACCTAACCCCAAGTCTAAACCTAACCCCAAATCTAAACCTAACCCCAAATCTAAACCTAAAATCTAAACCTAACCCCAAATCTAAACCTTACCCCAAATATAAACCTAAAATCTAAACCTAACCCCAAATCTAAACCTAAAATCTAAACCTAACCCCAAATCTAAACCTAAAATCTAAACCTAACCCCAAATCTAAACCTAACCCCAAATCTAAACCCAAATCTAAACCTAACCCCAAATCTAAACCTAAAATCTAAACCTAACCCCAAATCTAAACCTAAAATCTAAACCTAACCCCAAATCTAAACCTAAAATCTAAACCTAACCCCAAATCTAAACCTAAAATCTAAACCTAACCCCAAATCTAAACCTAAAATCTAAACCTAACCCCAAATCTAAACCTAAAATCTAAACCTAACCCCAAATCTAAACCTAACCCCAAATCTAAACCTAAAATCTAAACCTAACCCCAAATCTAAACCTAAAATCTAAACCTAACCCCAAATCTAAACCTAAAATCTAAACCTAAGCCCAAATCTAAACCTAAAATCTAAACCTAACCCCAAATCTAAACCTAAAATGTAAACCTAACCACAAATCTAAACCTAACCCCAAATCTAAACCTAAAATCTAAACCTAACCCCAAATCTAAACCTAAAATCTAAACCTAACCCCAAATCTAAACCTTAAATCTAAACCTAACCCCAAATCTAAACCTAAAATCTAAACCTAACCCCAAATCTAAACCTAAAATCTAAACCTAACCCCAAATCTAAACCTAACCCCAAATCTAAACCTAAAATCTAAACCTAACCCCAAATCTAAACCTAAAATCTAAACCTAACCCCAAATCTAAACCTAAAATCTAAACCTAACCCCAAATCTAAACCTAAAATCTAAACCAAACCCCAAATCTAAACCTAACCCCAAATCTAAACCTAAAATCTAAACCTAACCCCAAATCTAAACCTAACCCCAAATCTAAACCTAAAATCTAAACCTAACCCCAAATCTAAACCTAAAATCTAAACCTAACCCCAAATCTAAACCTAAAATCTAAACCTAACCCCAAATCTAAACCAAAAATCTAAACCTAACCCCAAATCTAAACCTAAAATGTAAACCTAACCACAAATCTAAACCTAACCCCAAATCTAAACCTAAAATCTAAACCTAACCCCAAATCTAAACCTAAAATCTAAACCTAACCCCAAATCTAAACCTTAAATCTAAACCTAACCCCAAATCTAAACCTAAAATCTAAACCTAACCCCAAATCTAAACCTAAAATCTAAACCTAACCCCAAATCTAAACCTAACCCCAAATCTAAACCTAAAATCTAAACCTAACCCCAAATCTAAACCTAAAATCTAAACCTAACCCCAAATCTAAACCTAACCCCAAATCCAAACCTAGAATCTAAACCTAACCCCAAATCTAAACCTAAAATCTAAACCTAACCCCAAATCTAAACCTAAAATCTAAACCTAACCCCAAATCTAAACCTAAAATCTAAGCCTAACCCCAAATCTAAACCTAAAATCTAAACCTAACCCCAAATCTAAACCTAAAATCCAAACCTAACCCCAAATCTAAACCTAAAATCTAAACCTAACCCCAAATCTGAACCTAAAATCTAAACCTAAAATCTAAACCTAACCCCAAATCTAAACCTAACCCCAAATCTAAACCTAAAATCTAAACCTAACCCCAAATCTAAACCTAACCCCAAATCTAAACCTAAAATCTAAACCTAACCCCAAATCTAAACCTAAAATCTAAACCTAACCCCAAATCTAAACCTAAAATCTAAACCTAACCCCAAATCTAAACCTAAAATCTAAACCTAACCCCAAATCTAAACCTAAAATCTAAACCTAACCCCAAATCTAAACCTAAAATCTAAACCTAAAATCTAAACCTAACCCCAAATCTAAACCTAAAATCTAAACCTAACCCCAAATCTAAACCTAACCCCAAATCTAAACCTAAAATCTAAACCTAACCCCAAATCTAAACCTAAAATCTAAACCTAACCCCAAATCTAAACCTAAAATCTAAGCCTAACCCCAAATCTAAACCTAAAATCTAAACCTAACCCCAAATCTAAACCTAAAATCCAAACCTAACCCCAAATCTAAACCTAAAATCTAAACCTAACCCCAAATCTGAACCTAAAATCTAAACCTAAAATCTAAACCTAACCCCAAATCTAAACCTAACCGCAAATCTAAACCTAAAATCTAAACCTAACCCCAAATCTAAACCTAACCCCAAATCTAAACCTAAAATCTAAACCTAACCCCAAATCTAAACCTAAAATCTAAACCTAACCCCAAATCTAAACCTAAAATCTAAACCTAACCCCAAATCTAAACCTAAAATCTAAACCTAACCCCAAATCTAAACCTAAAATCTAAACCTAACCCCAAATCTAAACCTAAAATCTAAACCTAAAATCTAAACCTAACCCCAAATCTAAACCTAAAATCTAAACCTAACCCCAAATCTAAACCTAACTCCAAATCTAAACCTAAAATATAAACCTAACCCCAAATCTAAACCTAAAATCTAAACCTAACCCCAAATCTAAACCTAAAATCTAAACCTAACCCCAAATCTAAACCTTAAATCTAAACCTAACCCCAAATCTAAACCTAACCCCAAATCTAAACCTAAAATCTAAACCTAACCCCAAATCTAAACCTAACCCCAAATCTAAACCAAAAATCTAAACCTAAACCAAATCTAACCCTAACCCCAAATCTAAACCTAAAATCTAAACCTAACCCCAAATCTAAACCTAAAATCTAAACCTAAACCCAAGTCTAAACCTAACCCCAAATCTAAACCTAAAATCTAAACCTAACCCCAAATCTAAACCTAACCCCATATCTAAACCTAAAATCTAAACCTAACCCCAAATCTAAACCAAAAATCTAAACCTAACCCCAAATCTAAACCTAACCCCAAACCTAAACCTAAAATCTAAACCTAACCCCAAATCTAAACCTAACCCCAAATATAAACCTAAAATCTAAACCTAACCCCAAATCTAAACCTAAAATCTAAACCTAAAATCTAAACCTAACCCCAAATCTAAACCTAACCCCAAATCTAAACCTAACCCCAAATCTAAACCTAAAATCTAAACCTAACCCCAAATCTAAACCTAACCCCAAATCTAAACCTAAAATCTAAACCTAACCCCAAATCTAAACCTAAAATCTAAACCTAACCCCAAATCTAAACCTAAAATCTAAACCTAAAATCTAAACCTAACCCCAAATCTAAACCTAAAATCTAAACCTGACCCCAAATCTAAACCTAACCCCAAATCTAAACCTAAAATCTAAACCTAACCCCAAATCTAAACCTAAAATCTAAACCTGACCCCAAATCTAAACCTAACCCCAAATCTAAACCTAAAATCTACACCTAACCCCAAATCTAAACCTAAAATCTAAACCTAACCCCAAATCTAAACCTAACCCCAAATCTAAACCTAACCCCAAATCTAAACCTAAAATCTAAACCTAACCCCAAATCTAAACCTAAAATCTAAACCTAACCCCAAATCTAAACCTAAAATCTAAACCTAACCCCAAATCTAAACCTTAAATATAAACCTAACCCCAAATCTAAACCTAAAATCTAAACCTAACCCCAAATCTAAACCTAAAATCTAAACCTAACCCCAAATCTAAACCTAAAATCTAAACCTAACCCCAAATCTAAACCTAAAATCTAAACCTAACCCCAAATCTAAACCTAACCCCAAATCTAAACCTAAAATCTAAACCTAACCCCAAATCTAAACCTAAAATCTAAACCTAACCCCAAATCTAAACCTAACCCCAAATCTAAACCTAAAATCTAAACCTAACCCCAAATCTAAACCTAAAATCTAAACCTAACCCCAAATCTAAACCTAAAATCTAAACCTAAAATCTAAACCTAACCCCAAATCTAAACCTAAAATCTAAACCTAACCCCAAATCTAAACCTAACCCCAAATCTAAACCTAAAATATAAACCTAACCCCAAATCTAAACCTAAAATCTAAACCTAACCCCAAATCTAAACCTAAAATCTAAACCTAACCCCAAATCTAAACCTTAAATCTAAACCTAACCCCAAATCTAAACCTAACCCCAAATCTAAACCTAAAATCTAAACCTAACCCCAAATCTAAACCAAAAATCTAAACCTAAACCAAATCTAACCCTAACCCCAAATCTAAACCTAAAATCTAAACCTAACCCCAAATCTAAACCTAAAATCTAAACCTAAACCCAAGTCTAAACCTAACCCCAAATCTAAACCTAAAATCTAAACCTAACCCCAAATCTAAACCTAACCCCATATCTAAACCTAAAATCTAAACCTAACCCCAAATCTAAACCTAAAATCTAAACCTAACCCCAAATCTAAACCAAAACCCAAACCTAAACCTAAAATCTAAACCTAACCCCAAATCTAAACCTAACCCCAAATATAAACCTAAAATCTAAACCTAACCCCAAATCTAAACCTAAAATCTAAACCTAAAATCTAAACCTAACCCCAAATCTAAACCTAACCCCAAATCTAAACCTAACCCCAAATCTAAACCTAAAATCTAAACCTAACCCCAAATCTAAACCTAACCCCAAATCTAAACCTAAAATCTAAACCTAACCCCAAATCTAAACCTAAAATCTAAACCTAACCCCAAATCTAAACCTAAAATCTAAACCTAAAATCTAAACCTAACCCCAAATCTAAACCTAAAATCTAAACCTGACCCCAAATCTAAACCTAACCCCAAATCTAAACCTAAAATCTAAACCTAACCCCAAATCTAAACCTAAAATCTAAACCTGACCCCAAATCTAAACCTAACCCCAAATCTAAACCTAAAATCTACACCTAACCCCAAATCTAAACCTAAAATCTAAACCTAACCCCAAATCTAAACCTAACCCCAAATCTAAACCTAACCCCAAATCTAAACCTAAAATCTAAACCTAACCCCAAATCTAAACCTAAAATCTAAACCTAACCCCAAATCTAAACCTTAAATATAAACCTAACCCCAAATCTAAACCTAAAATCTAAACCTAACCCCAAATCTAAACCTAAAATCTAAACCTAACCCCAAATCTACACCTAAAATCTAAACCTAACCCCAAATCTAAACCTAAAATCTAAACCTAACCCCAAATCTAAACCTAACCCCAAATCTAAACCTAAAATCTAAACCTAACCCCAAATCTAAACCTAAAATCTAAACCTAACCCCAAATCTAAACCTAAAATCTAAACCTAACCCCAAATCTAAACCTAACCCCAAATCTAAACCTAAAATCTAAACCTAACCCCAAATCTAAACCTAAAATCTAAACCTAACCCCAAATCTAAACCTAACCCCAAATCTAAACCAAAAATCTAAACCTAACCCAAATCTAACCCTAACCCCAAATATAAACCTAAAATCTAAACCTAAGCCCAAATCTAAACCTAAAATCTAAACCTAACCCCAAGTCTAAACCTAACCCCAAATCTAAACCTAAAATCTAAACCTAACCCCAAATCTAAACCTAAAATCTAAACCTAACCCCAAATCTAAACCTAAAATCTAAACCTAACCCCAAATCTAAACCTAAAATATAAACCTAACCCCAAATCTAAACCTAAAATCTAAACCTAACCCCAAATCTAAACCTAAAATCTAAACCTAAAATCTAAACTTAACCCCAAATCTAAACCTAAAATCTAAACCTGACCCCAAATCTAAACCTAACCCCAAATCTAAACCTAAAATCTAAACCTAACCCCAAATCTAAACCTAAAATCTAAACCTGACCCCAAATCTAAACCTAACCCCAAATCTAAACCTAAAATCTACACCTAACCCCAAATCTAAACCTAAAATCTAAACCTAACCCCAAATCTAAACCTAACCCCAAATCTAAACCTAACCCCAAATCTAAACCTAAAATCTAAACCTAACCCCAAATCTAAACCTAAAATCTAAACCTAAACCCAAATCTAAACCTAAAATCTAAACCTAACCCCAAATCTAAACCTTAAATATAAACCTAACCCCAAATCTAAACCTAAAATCTAAACCTAACCCCAAATCTAAACCTAAAATCTAAACCTAACCCCAAATCTAAACCTAAAATCTAAACCTAACCCCAAATCTAAACCTAAAATCTAAACCTAACCCCAAATCTAAACCTAACCCCAAATCTAAACCTAAAATCTAAACCTAACCCCAAATCTAAACCTAAAATCTAAACCTAACCCCAAATCTAAACCTAAAATCTAAACCTAACCCCAAATCTAAACCTAACCCCAAATCTAAACCTAAAATCTAAACCTAACCCCAAATCTAAACCTAAAATCTAAACCTAACCCCAAATCTAAACCTAACCCCAAATCTAAACCAAAAATCTAAACCTAACCCAAATCTAACCCTAACCCCAAATATAAACCTAAAATCTAAACCTAAGCCCAAATCTAAACCTAAAATCTAAACCTAACCCCAAGTCTAAACCTAACCCCAAATCTAAACCTAAAATCTAAACCTAACCCCAAATCTAAACCTAAAATCTAAACCTAACCCCAAATCTAAACCTAAAATCTAAACCTAACCCCAAATCTAAACCTAAAATCTAAACCTAACCCCAAATCTAAACCTAAAATCTAAACCTAACCCCAAATCTAAACCTAAAATCTAAACCTAACCCCAAATCTAAACGTAACCCCAAATCTAAACCTAAAATCTAAACCTAACCCCAAATCTAAACCTAACCCCAAATCTTACCCCAAATCTAAACCTAACCCCAAATCTAAACCTAAAATCTAAACCTAACCCCAAATCTAAACCTAAAATCTAAACCTAACCCCAAATGTAAACTTACCCCAAATCTGAACCTAAAATCTAAACCTAACCCCAAATCTAAACCTAAAATCTAAACCTAACCCCAAATCTAAACCTAAAATCTAAACCTAACCCCAAATCTAAACCTACAATCTAAACCTAACCCCAAATCTAAACCTAAAATGTAAACCTAACCACAAATCTAAACCTAACCCCAAATCTAAACCTAAAATCTAAACCTAACCCCAAATCTAAACCTAAAATCTAAACCTAACCCCAAATCTAAACCTAAAATCTAAACCTAACCCCAAATCTAAACCTAAAATCTAAACCTAACCCCAAATCTAAACCTAACCCCAAATCTAAACCTAAAATCTAAACCTAACCCCAAATCTAAACCTAAAATCTAAACCTAACCCCAAATCTGAAACCCAAATCCAAACCTAAAATCTAAACCTAACCCCAAATCTAAACCTAAAATCTAAACCTAACCCCAAATCTAAACCTAAAATCTAAACCTAACCCCAAATCTAAACCTAAAATCTAAACCTAACCCCAAATCTAAACCTAAAATCTAAACCTAACCCCAAATCTAAACCTAAAATCTAAACCTAACCCCAAATCTAAACCTAAAATCCAAACCTAACCCCAAATCTAAACCTAAAATCTAAACCTAACCCGAAATCTAAACCTAAAATCTAAACCTAAAATCTAAACCTAACCCCAAATCTAAACCTAACCCCACATCTAAACCTAAAATCTAAACCTAACCCCAAATCTAAACCTAACCCCAAATCTAAACCTAAAATCTAAACCTAACCCCAAATCTAAACCTAAAATCTAAACCTAACCCCAAATCTAAACCTAAAATCTAAACCTAACCCCAAATCTAAACCTAAAATCTAAACCTAACCCCAAATCTGTGAAGGGGTTTCATTAGAAGGAGATATGTTGTTGAATTAGTCAGGCCCAAAGGAATCTCAAGGCCACTTCGAGAAACTGAGAACAGAATCTGCTGTGAGAAAGAGGGGCGTTTCTTCATTAACAGGGCCTCAGCATGGCGTGAGTCGTCGGACCTATCATCAGTGGGGCTCCAGCGTGTGGACTGCCCACGATACTCATTTAGCGAATCCATGTTTGGAGTGTGGATTCGTGACTAGAGAATAGTTGCGTATATAAGGAGACATGTTTCTGTAATAAATGGCTTTTGCGTGATTCACATTGAATCGGAGTGCTGAGTCCTTTATCGTTCCAACAAATGGTGACCCCGACGTGATACTCCGAACGGCGTCTCACTAAGGTCGGGGAAAGGCCTGGAGCGGCCCAGCCGGAGGCGGCTCAGCTGGACTGAGAGCCGGGCGGAGACGTACGGACGTTCCGCGGATAAATTTTGTTGAAGAAGGCCCCGGGAAAGGTGAGCGGCTGGGAGCAGGAGGAGGGAAGAGTGAAGTTATGGGGCAGAATATATCCTCTGAGGAAAAAGCTATAGTTAAAATCCTCCTGCATATTCTCTCTATGAGAGGACTTAAATATGAAGAAAGTAACATACGTAGACTGTTGGTTTGTTGTAGAACTAACGGCTACCCGACAGAAGCTGAGAAAGCTTTTAAAATTGAATTTTGGGATGATATTGGGCAGAAATTATGGGATAAGGTTAGCGAAGGAGATAAAGAAGCTAAATCATTAGCGACTACATGGAAGCTTATAATTTCCACCTTAAAAGAATTTAAGGCTGAGCGGGCTGCGGTTACTGGAATTTTTGCAGCGTTACAGCCTGATAAGAACTCTAAAAATAACTGTGAAGCTTACCCAGTTCGTGTTTTCAATACCCTCCTTACTCCATCCCCTGTTGTGCCTTCGGCACCCCCAATGATACAACAGTCTGGGGCGGAGGGAGGAAAATTACCGAGTGGATGGCCTCCTGTACCATCACACGACCCTGGAGAGACCAAGAAGTCCAAAGAACTGGAGTCAGATAATTTGTCAAAAGGACTGGTGAAAGTTGAGAACGCTAAAGTCGTAAATAAGTGTAATACCAATTCGTTTACTGATTTGTGTCCGCCTTCACCGCTTTCTATCCTTCTAACTCCTACAAGAGAACAGAAGGAGCCGCCGGATAAGAACTGGGCAAAAGAACTGTGTGAAAGATCAGATCAGCTATTAGTGAGTGAACCCAACAGTCAGCAATATCAAGCTATGAGAGAGGTGCCTGAAACCAACAAAGCAGCCAAATCATTTGCAACTGTTAATCAGGGTCCCAATGAGAATTACATGCAATTTATTGACCACCTTCAAGAGACCATCAATAAGCAGATTGAAAACTTAGAAGTTAAGGAAGCACTGGTGTTGAAATTAGCAGCAGAAAATGCTAATGTTTGCTATCAGCATGTTATTTGCGAGTTTTACAGTACGTATTAGGTGTTCCTGTGTACCGTCTCTCTGAAAATCAAGCAGCTTGTCAGGAATGTGAGTTAATTGTTTCACTAGTTGTTTTTAAGTGCGCCATAAAACCTTCTGCCTGCTCTTCCCACTCAGGCTGCAAGTAGCCCTGTGCTTCCCCCCCGCCTCCCCCCCTCCCCCCCCCCCCCCCCAAGGTTTTTACTTGCAAGATGGGGTCAGGAATGATTGTTTTCAGTTGTGTTCCTAAAAAATCGGTATTGGGAGGTGCTTTAAAACATAGAAAAGCACTCGGACAAGAAATCATTAAATCTTTTCAGACAGTTTTACAGGCAGGGCGATTTGAACTTCAACAAGCTGAGAGAGACTTAACTGATAACACACAGGTCAGAAAACTTGTTAAAGTCTGCAAGATGCTTTCCTTATTAACCTGTTTTCTTTGTGGGTATCTGTTTAAGAATGTTGCAATTTTGGTAGATCTTTGTTACATGGTACGATAAGTTCACAGTCTGTTAAATCATGAGATTCCGTTGACTCAAAATGTGCATTTTGTGATAATACAGAAGAACATGAGTAATTTAGTTCTTTACTGCATGAATGTGATGTCTATCCCTGTTTCTCTATTAGGACGGGATGTGTTAGGACAACTAGGAGCAACTCTGGTGACAAAACAACAGCATTTCTAGAAGCGGCCGTTGATGATGGGCGACCAGTACTGAAATTACAGTGGAAAAATGATGATCCAGTATGGGTAAATCAATGGCCGCTCAGTAAAGAAAAACTCGCCCATGTCGAAGAGCTAGTACAGGAACAGCTTGAAAAAGGGCATTTAGAGCCATCTACAAGTCCCTGGAATACTCCTGTGTTTACTATTCAGAAAAAATCAAAGAAATGGAGGTTGTTACAGGATCTTCGAAAAATTAATGATACCATGGAAGACATGGGAGCATTACAGCCGGGATTACCATCCCCTGTCATGATTCCAGAAAATTGGCAGATCTTAATAATTGACTTGAAAGATTGTTTTTTCACCATTGCTTTGCATCCTGATGACTGTAAACGTTTTGCATTTTCCGTAAATTCTGTAAATAAGGCTGAACCTGCGAAAAGGTATCAATGGGTAGTTTTGCCACAGGGAATGAAAAATTCCCCAACTATGTGTCAAATTTATGTAGCTTGGGCCTTGCAATCAATCAGAAAATCTCATCCTGAGTTAGTGATTTACCACTACATGGATGACATATTAATAGCTGGGGAGACTTTTTCAACTGATTTGTTGATAAATGAAGTATCTGATACATTGCAGCATAGAGGATTGCAAATTGCTCCAGAAAAGTGGGTGATCTGAATTGGTTCCGAAGCATTTGTGGGATCACTAATGAGTATTTAGCTCCAATTGTAAAACTGCTAAAAGGGGATAGTGACATTAGCTCTCCTAGAACGCTTACTGCTGAGGCGGATGCTGCCCTGAAAAAGATTATGTCCAAACTTGTAAAAGCTTTCAGCCATAGGTGGAACCCAGATTATGTAATCGGACTACTAATTGTAAACAATACTAACTATCCTTTTGCTCTCATAATGCAATGGACAACTGGTAAGGAGCCGTTAAAGATCTTAGAGTGGGTGTTTTTGCATTTTCGACTCAAACGAACCATTACAACCAGGGTTGAGGTCTTTGCTCAGCTTATAATGAAAGGTAGGCAGAGAATAGTCGAAATTTCAGGGGCTGAGCCTGCATATATCATTGTTCCCCTCGTTTCAGAATATTTACAGTGGGCTTTGCAGAACTCCTTACCTTTTCAGATTGCGTTATTAGATTCTCAAGCCTTAATTAAGACATTTTCCCCTCCACACAAGTTAATGTCAGTTTTGAATATGGGATCAATGGAGGAGGGTCCCCCTCTTCTCTCAGAATTTCCTGTTAAAGGACCCACAGTGTTCACTGACGCAGGGGGTAAAATGCAGAAAGCAGCAATTACATGGAAAACAGATGGAAAATGGCACGATGTGATACTAACTGACCTGAAAGGATCAACTCAGCATTTGGAACTCAGGGCTGTAATAGAAGTGTTTATCAGATTTGCTCATAGCCCAGTGAATATTGTTTGCGATTCTTTGTATGTGGTAGGTGTGGTAGCTCGCATTGAAAGATCATTGCTCAAAGAGGTTCAGGATGCACAACTGATGTCTTTGTTCAAGCAACTATGGTTGTTGATCGAAGAGAGACAACACCGATACTTCATAACACATATCCGTAGTCATCTGACAATTCAAGGCGATTTAGCTGAAGGAAACCGCCGAGCTGATTTTCTTGTATCTCCTGCCTGGGTTCCACCTCCAGTAGATAGGTTTGGGCAAGCAGTACGCTCTCATAGTTTCCTCCATCAGTCTGCTCAGGTCTTACAGCAGCAATTTTCATTGTCCGAAAGTGAAGCCCGAGATATTGTTAAAGGTTGTGCAGATTGTCAGCGCATCCCAGTAGGGCTGGGTGCAGGAGTCAATCCAAGAGGATTAGGAGCCTTGGAATTGTGGCAAATGGACGTCACACATGTCCCTGAATTTAGCAGGCTGAAGTATGTGCATATGTCTAGTGATACATATTCTTTCGCCATATGAGCCACTGCTCAGACTGGTGAAACTAGTTCACATGTGCAACGACATTTACGTTCTGCTTTTGCAGCTTTGGGAGTTCCTGCACAGGTCAAGACAGACAACGCACCTGGTTATATCGCCAAAGCTACTGCCACCTTTTTTCAGTTGTGGGGTGTTAAGCACATTACAGGGATACCAAATTCTCCTACTGGTCAGGCCTTGGTAGAAAGGATGAATCGAACTCTCAAGCATCAGCTTGACAAACAAAAAGGGGGAACTGACTGTACTACTCCACATGACAGACTAAGCAAAGCATTATATGTCTTGAACTTTTTACGCCTTCCGCAAGGGTTCGACATTCCACCTATGATTCGTCATGGAACAAGCTTAAAAGGACACTTGACAGACCTTAGAGAAAATCAGTGTCAGGTCAAAATATGCAATGGAGTTACTGGTGAATGGGAGGGTCCTTTCCAATTAATAACTTGGGGAAAGGGTTATGCTTGTGTCATTACAGACCAAGGATCAAAATGGATTCCTGCGAAATGGATCAAGCCATGGCTGAATAAAGACAACAAAGATTCGACAGATGCAGAAGGACAGGAGGGAGATAAGTTGTGAGAATTGTCTCAAATGTAAACCATGAATTCTTATTCAGTGTTATAGATGCTCTTAGACCCAGTGGTCTAAAAGCTTATTAGTAAAAAGATAAGGTACCTTCCATAGAGAATGCTAATTTGAACAGATGGTAAGAGTTCCAAAAGGGTGATATTACAATTAGATAATCTATGCATAGATAAGGTAAAAGTATAAGATATTTCTACCATGGTAACCTAATTTAGCAACTGGTAAGGTTTTAAAAGAGATATTAAGATTAAGCTATAGATCTTTTAAATAGGTTAATATAAGTTTTAAGATATTAATTCAATAATTAGCATATGAATAGGTTAATATAAGTTTTAAGATATTAAGTCAATAATTAGCATATGCTGATGGTATTAAGTACGTTACTCTATAAACTGCGCAGTTATAGATCTTTTAAGAATTTAAGAGAATATATTGTATTAAGTTGTCTGACTATTCTAAAATAGTGCGTTGGTAAGGTTGTCATAAGAAGAATTAAGGTTTTATATATGATATGAAGGTTTGAGTATAAGCAGATAGTTGTTTAATCTTATTAAGTAAGGTTTAGCTACATTATATGTAATTGTAATCATGCTGTTAATCACGTGTCCTATGTTGCAGTGTATTTCAAAGATGATTCAGCATGCTGTTTAAGGGGCCTGACTAGTTCAAGAACAAAAAGGGGGAATTGTGAAGGGGTTTCATTAGAAGGAGATATGTTGTTGAATTAGTCAGGCCCAAAGGAATCTCAAGGCCACTTCGAGAAACTGAGAACAGAATCTGCTGTGAGAAAGAGGGGCGTTTCTTCATTAACAGGGCCTCAGCATGGCGTGAGTCGTCGGACCTATCATCAGTGGGGCTCCAGCGTGTGGACTGCCCACGATACTCATTTAGCGAATCCATGTTTGGAGTGTGGATTCGTGACTAGAGAATAGTTGCGTATATAAGGAGACATATTTCTGTAGTAAATGGCTTTTGCGTGATTCACATTGAATCGGAGTGCTGAGTCCTTTATCGTTCCAACACAAATCTAAACCTAAAATCTAAACCTAAAATCTAAACCTAACCCCAAATCTAAACCTAAAATCTAAACCTAACCCCAAATCTAAACCTAACCCCAAATCTAAACCTAAAATCTAAACCTAACCCCAAATCTAAACCTAAACCCAAATCTAAACCTAAAATCTAAACCTAACCCCAAATCTAAACCTAAAATCTAAACCTAACCCCAAATATAAACCTAAAATCTAAACCTAAAATCTAAACCTAACCCCAAATCTAAACCTAAAATCTAAACCTGACCCCAAATCTAAACCTAACCCCAAATCTAAACCTAAAATCTAAACCTAACCCCAAATCTAAACCTAAAATCTAAACCTGACCCCAAATCTAAACCTAACCCCAAATCTAAACCTAAAATCTAAACCTAACCCCAAATCTAAACCTAACCCCAAATCTAAACCTAAAATCTAAACCTAACCCCAAATCTAAACCTAAAATCTAAACCTAACCCCAAATCTAAACCTAAAATCTAAACCTAACCCCAAATCTAAACCTAACCCCAAATCTAAACCTAAAATCTAAACCTAACCCCAAATCTAAACCTAACCCCAAATCTAAACCTAAAATCTAAACCTAACCCCAAATCTAAACCTAAAATCTAAACCTAACCCCAAATCTAAACCTAACCCCAAATCTAAACCTTAAATCTAAACCTAACCCCAAATCTAAACCTAAAATCTAAACCTAACCCCAAATCTAAACCTAAAATCTAAACCTAACCCCAAATCTAAACCTAAAATCTAAACCTAACCCCAAATCTAAACCTAAAATCTAAACCTAACCCCAAATCTAAACCTAACCCCAAATCTAAACCTAAAATCTAAACCTAACCCCAAATCTAAACCTAAAATCTAAACCTAACCCCAAATCTAAACCTAAAATCTAAACCTAACCCCAAGTCTAAACCTAAAATCTAAACCTAAAATCTAAACCTAACCCCAAATCTAAACCTAACCCCAAATCTAAACCTAACCCCAAATCTAAACCTAAAATCTAAACCTAACCCCAAATCTAAACCTAACCCCAAATCTAAACCTAAAATCTAAACCTAACCCCAAATCTAAACCTAAAATCTAAACCTAACCCCAAATCTAAACCTAAAATCTAAACCTAAAATCTAAACCTAACCCCAAATCTAAACCTAAAATCTAAACCTGACCCCAAATCTAAACCTAACCCCAAATCTAAACCTAAAATCTAAACCTAACCCCAAATCTAAACCTAAAATCTAAACCTGACCCCAAATCTAAACCTAACCCCAAATCTAAACCTAAAATCTACACCTAACCCCAAATCTAAACCTAAAATCTAAACCTAACCCCAAATCTAAACCTAACCCCAAATCTAAACCTAACCCCAAATCTAAACCTAAAATCTAAACCTAACCCCAAATCTAAACCTAAAATCTAAACCTAACCCCAAATCTAAACCTTAAATATAAACCTAACCCCAAATCTAAACCTAAAATCTAAACCTAACCCCAAATCTAAACCTAAAATCTAAACCTAACCCCAAATCTACACCTAAAATCTAAACCTAACCCCAAATCTAAACCTAAAATCTAAACCTAACCCCAAATCTAAACCTAACCCCAAATCTAAACCTAAAATCTAAACCTAACCCCAAATCTAAACCTAAAATCTAAACCTAACCCCAAATCTAAACCTAAAATCTAAACCTAACCCCAAATCTAAACCTAACCCCAAATCTAAACCTAAAATCTAAACCTAACCCCAAATCTAAACCTAAAATCTAAACCTAACCCCAAATCTAAACCTAACCCCAAATCTAAACCAAAAATCTAAACCTAACCCAAATCTAACCCTAACCCCAAATATAAACCTAAAATCTAAACCTAAGCCCAAATCTAAACCTAAAATCTAAACCTAACCCCAAGTCTAAACCTAACCCCAAATCTAAACCTAAAATCTAAACCTAACCCCAAATCTAAACCTAAAATCTAAACCTAACCCCAAATCTAAACCTAAAATATAAACCTAACCCCAAATCTAAACCTAAAATCTAAACCTAACCCCAAATCTAAACCTAAAATCTAAACCTAAAATCTAAACTTAACCCCAAATCTAAACCTAAAATCTAAACCTGACCCCAAATCTAAACCTAACCCCAAATCTAAACCTAAAATCTAAACCTAACCCCAAATCTAAACCTAAAATCTAAACCTGACCCCAAATCTAAACCTAACCCCAAATCTAAACCTAAAATCTACACCTAACCCCAAATCTAAACCTAAAATCTAAACCTAACCCCAAATCTAAACCTAACCCCAAATCTAAACCTAACCCCAAATCTAAACCTAAAATCTAAACCTAACCCCAAATCTAAACCTAAAATCTAAACCTAAACCCAAATCTAAACCTAAAATCTAAACCTAACCCCAAATCTAAACCTTAAATATAAACCTAACCCCAAATCTAAACCTAAAATCTAAACCTAACCCCAAATCTAAACCTAAAATCTAAACCTAACCCCAAATCTAAACCTAAAATCTAAACCTAACCCCAAATCTAAACCTAAAATCTAAACCTAACCCCAAATCTAAACCTAACCCCAAATCTAAACCTAAAATCTAAACCTAACCCCAAATCTAAACCTAAAATCTAAACCTAACCCCAAATCTAAACCTAAAATCTAAACCTAACCCCAAATCTAAACCTAACCCCAAATCTAAACCTAAAATCTAAACCTAACCCCAAATCTAAACCTAAAATCTAAACCTAACCCCAAATCTAAACCTAACCCCAAATCTAAACCAAAAATCTAAACCTAACCCAAATCTAACCCTAACCCCAAATATAAACCTAAAATCTAAACCTAAGCCCAAATCTAAACCTAAAATCTAAACCTAACCCCAAGTCTAAACCTAACCCCAAATCTAAACCTAAAATCTAAACCTAACCCCAAATCTAAACCTAAAATCTAAACCTAACCCCAAATCTAAACCTAAAATCTAAACCTAACCCCAAATCTAAACCTAAAATCTAAACCTAACCCCAAATCTAAACCTAAAATCTAAACCTAACCCCAAATCTAAACCTAAAATCTAAACCTAACCCCAAATCTAAACGTAACCCCAAATCTAAACCTAAAATCTAAACCTAACCCCAAATCTAAACCTAACCCCAAATCTTACCCCAAATCTAAACCTAACCCCAAATCTAAACCTAAAATCTAAACCTAACCCCAAATCTAAACCTAAAATCTAAACCTAACCCCAAATGTAAACTTACCCCAAATCTGAACCTAAAATCTAAACCTAACCCCAAATCTAAACCTAAAATCTAAACCTAACCCCAAATCTAAACCTAAAATCTAAACCTAACCCCAAATCTAAACCTACAATCTAAACCTAACCCCAAATCTAAACCTAAAATGTAAACCTAACCACAAATCTAAACCTAACCCCAAATCTAAACCTAAAATCTAAACCTAACCCCAAATCTAAACCTAAAATCTAAACCTAACCCCAAATCTAAACCTAAAATCTAAACCTAACCCCAAATCTAAACCTAAAATCTAAACCTAACCCCAAATCTAAACCTAACCCCAAATCTAAACCTAAAATCTAAACCTAACCCCAAATCTAAACCTAAAATCTAAACCTAACCCCAAATCTGAAACCCAAATCCAAACCTAAAATCTAAACCTAACCCCAAATCTAAACCTAAAATCTAAACCTAACCCCAAATCTAAACCTAAAATCTAAACCTAACCCCAAATCTAAACCTAAAATCTAAACCTAACCCCAAATCTAAACCTAAAATCTAAACCTAACCCCAAATCTAAACCTAAAATCTAAACCTAACCCCAAATCTAAACCTAAAATCCAAACCTAACCCCAAATCTAAACCTAAAATCTAAACCTAACCCGAAATCTAAACCTAAAATCTAAACCTAACCCCAAATCTAAACCTAACCCCACATCTAAACCTAAAATCTAAACCTAACCCCAAATCTAAACCTAACCCCAAATCTAAACCTAAAATCTAAACCTAACCCCAAATCTAAACCTAAAATCTAAACCTAACCCCAAATCTAAACCTAAAATCTAAACCTAACCCCAAATCTAAACCTAAAATCTAAACCTAACCCCAAATCTGTGAAGGGGTTTCATTAGAAGGAGATATGTTGTTGAATTAGTCAGGCCCAAAGGAATCTCAAGGCCACTTCGAGAAACTGAGAACAGAATCTGCTGTGAGAAAGAGGGGCGTTTCTTCATTAACAGGGCCTCAGCATGGCGTGAGTCGTCGGACCTATCATCAGTGGGGCTCCAGCGTGTGGACTGCCCACGATACTCATTTAGCGAATCCATGTTTGGAGTGTGGATTCGTGACTAGAGAATAGTTGCGTATATAAGGAGACATGTTTCTGTAATAAATGGCTTTTGCGTGATTCACATTGAATCGGAGTGCTGAGTCCTTTATCGTTCCAACAAATGGTGACCCCGACGTGATACTCCGAACGGCGTCTCACTAAGGTCGGGGAAAGGCCTGGAGCGGCCCAGCCGGAGGCGGCTCAGCTGGACTGAGAGCCGGGCGGAGACGTACGGACGTTCCGCGGATAAATTTTGTTGAAGAAGGCCCCGGGAAAGGTGAGCGGCTGGGAGCAGGAGGAGGGAAGAGTGAAGTTATGGGGCAGAATATATCCTCTGAGGAAAAAGCTATAGTTAAAATCCTCCTGCATATTCTCTCTATGAGAGGACTTAAATATGAAGAAAGTAACATACGTAGACTGTTGGTTTGTTGTAGAACTAACGGCTACCCGACAGAAGCTGAGAAAGCTTTTAAAATTGAATTTTGGGATGATATTGGGCAGAAATTATGGGATAAGGTTAGCGAAGGAGATAAAGAAGCTAAATCATTAGCGACTACATGGAAGCTTATAATTTCCACCTTAAAAGAATTTAAGGCTGAGCGGGCTGCGGTTACTGGAATTTTTGCAGCGTTACAGCCTGATAAGAACTCTAAAAATAACTGTGAAGCTTACCCAGTTCGTGTTTTCAATACCCTCCTTACTCCATCCCCTGTTGTGCCTTCGGCACCCCCAATGATACAACAGTCTGGGGCGGAGGGAGGAAAATTACCGAGTGGATGGCCTCCTGTACCATCACACGACCCTGGAGAGACCAAGAAGTCCAAAGAACTGGAGTCAGATAATTTGTCAAAAGGACTGGTGAAAGTTGAGAACGCTAAAGTCGTAAATAAGTGTAATACCAATTCGTTTACTGATTTGTGTCCGCCTTCACCGCTTTCTATCCTTCTAACTCCTACAAGAGAACAGAAGGAGCCGCCGGATAAGAACTGGGCAAAAGAACTGTGTGAAAGATCAGATCAGCTATTAGTGAGTGAACCCAACAGTCAGCAATATCAAGCTATGAGAGAGGTGCCTGAAACCAACAAAGCAGCCAAATCATTTGCAACTGTTAATCAGGGTCCCAATGAGAATTACATGCAATTTATTGACCACCTTCAAGAGACCATCAATAAGCAGATTGAAAACTTAGAAGTTAAGGAAGCACTGGTGTTGAAATTAGCAGCAGAAAATGCTAATGTTTGCTATCAGCATGTTATTTGCGAGTTTTACAGTACGTATTAGGTGTTCCTGTGTACCGTCTCTCTGAAAATCAAGCAGCTTGTCAGGAATGTGAGTTAATTGTTTCACTAGTTGTTTTTAAGTGCGCCATAAAACCTTCTGCCTGCTCTTCCCACTCAGGCTGCAAGTAGCCCTGTGCTTCCCCCCCGCCTCCCCCCCTCCCCCCCCCCCCCCCAAGGTTTTTACTTGCAAGATGGGGTCAGGAATGATTGTTTTCAGTTGTGTTCCTAAAAAATCGGTATTGGGAGGTGCTTTAAAACATAGAAAAGCACTCGGACAAGAAATCATTAAATCTTTTCAGACAGTTTTACAGGCAGGGCGATTTGAACTTCAACAAGCTGAGAGAGACTTAACTGATAACACACAGGTCAGAAAACTTGTTAAAGTCTGCAAGATGCTTTCCTTATTAACCTGTTTTCTTTGTGGGTATCTGTTTAAGAATGTTGCAATTTTGGTAGATCTTTGTTACATGGTACGATAAGTTCACAGTCTGTTAAATCATGAGATTCCGTTGACTCAAAATGTGCATTTTGTGATAATACAGAAGAACATGAGTAATTTAGTTCTTTACTGCATGAATGTGATGTCTATCCCTGTTTCTCTATTAGGACGGGATGTGTTAGGACAACTAGGAGCAACTCTGGTGACAAAACAACAGCATTTCTAGAAGCGGCCGTTGATGATGGGCGACCAGTACTGAAATTACAGTGGAAAAATGATGATCCAGTATGGGTAAATCAATGGCCGCTCAGTAAAGAAAAACTCGCCCATGTCGAAGAGCTAGTACAGGAACAGCTTGAAAAAGGGCATTTAGAGCCATCTACAAGTCCCTGGAATACTCCTGTGTTTACTATTCAGAAAAAATCAAAGAAATGGAGGTTGTTACAGGATCTTCGAAAAATTAATGATACCATGGAAGACATGGGAGCATTACAGCCGGGATTACCATCCCCTGTCATGATTCCAGAAAATTGGCAGATCTTAATAATTGACTTGAAAGATTGTTTTTTCACCATTGCTTTGCATCCTGATGACTGTAAACGTTTTGCATTTTCCGTAAATTCTGTAAATAAGGCTGAACCTGCGAAAAGGTATCAATGGGTAGTTTTGCCACAGGGAATGAAAAATTCCCCAACTATGTGTCAAATTTATGTAGCTTGGGCCTTGCAATCAATCAGAAAATCTCATCCTGAGTTAGTGATTTACCACTACATGGATGACATATTAATAGCTGGGGAGACTTTTTCAACTGATTTGTTGATAAATGAAGTATCTGATACATTGCAGCATAGAGGATTGCAAATTGCTCCAGAAAAGTGGGTGATCTGAATTGGTTCCGAAGCATTTGTGGGATCACTAATGAGTATTTAGCTCCAATTGTAAAACTGCTAAAAGGGGATAGTGACATTAGCTCTCCTAGAACGCTTACTGCTGAGGCGGATGCTGCCCTGAAAAAGATTATGTCCAAACTTGTAAAAGCTTTCAGCCATAGGTGGAACCCAGATTATGTAATCGGACTACTAATTGTAAACAATACTAACTATCCTTTTGCTCTCATAATGCAATGGACAACTGGTAAGGAGCCGTTAAAGATCTTAGAGTGGGTGTTTTTGCATTTTCGACTCAAACGAACCATTACAACCAGGGTTGAGGTCTTTGCTCAGCTTATAATGAAAGGTAGGCAGAGAATAGTCGAAATTTCAGGGGCTGAGCCTGCATATATCATTGTTCCCCTCGTTTCAGAATATTTACAGTGGGCTTTGCAGAACTCCTTACCTTTTCAGATTGCGTTATTAGATTCTCAAGCCTTAATTAAGACATTTTCCCCTCCACACAAGTTAATGTCAGTTTTGAATATGGGATCAATGGAGGAGGGTCCCCCTCTTCTCTCAGAATTTCCTGTTAAAGGACCCACAGTGTTCACTGACGCAGGGGGTAAAATGCAGAAAGCAGCAATTACATGGAAAACAGATGGAAAATGGCACGATGTGATACTAACTGACCTGAAAGGATCAACTCAGCATTTGGAACTCAGGGCTGTAATAGAAGTGTTTATCAGATTTGCTCATAGCCCAGTGAATATTGTTTGCGATTCTTTGTATGTGGTAGGTGTGGTAGCTCGCATTGAAAGATCATTGCTCAAAGAGGTTCAGGATGCACAACTGATGTCTTTGTTCAAGCAACTATGGTTGTTGATCGAAGAGAGACAACACCGATACTTCATAACACATATCCGTAGTCATCTGACAATTCAAGGCGATTTAGCTGAAGGAAACCGCCGAGCTGATTTTCTTGTATCTCCTGCCTGGGTTCCACCTCCAGTAGATAGGTTTGGGCAAGCAGTACGCTCTCATAGTTTCCTCCATCAGTCTGCTCAGGTCTTACAGCAGCAATTTTCATTGTCCGAAAGTGAAGCCCGAGATATTGTTAAAGGTTGTGCAGATTGTCAGCGCATCCCAGTAGGGCTGGGTGCAGGAGTCAATCCAAGAGGATTAGGAGCCTTGGAATTGTGGCAAATGGACGTCACACATGTCCCTGAATTTAGCAGGCTGAAGTATGTGCATATGTCTAGTGATACATATTCTTTCGCCATATGAGCCACTGCTCAGACTGGTGAAACTAGTTCACATGTGCAACGACATTTACGTTCTGCTTTTGCAGCTTTGGGAGTTCCTGCACAGGTCAAGACAGACAACGCACCTGGTTATATCGCCAAAGCTACTGCCACCTTTTTTCAGTTGTGGGGTGTTAAGCACATTACAGGGATACCAAATTCTCCTACTGGTCAGGCCTTGGTAGAAAGGATGAATCGAACTCTCAAGCATCAGCTTGACAAACAAAAAGGGGGAACTGACTGTACTACTCCACATGACAGACTAAGCAAAGCATTATATGTCTTGAACTTTTTACGCCTTCCGCAAGGGTTCGACATTCCACCTATGATTCGTCATGGAACAAGCTTAAAAGGACACTTGACAGACCTTAGAGAAAATCAGTGTCAGGTCAAAATATGCAATGGAGTTACTGGTGAATGGGAGGGTCCTTTCCAATTAATAACTTGGGGAAAGGGTTATGCTTGTGTCATTACAGACCAAGGATCAAAATGGATTCCTGCGAAATGGATCAAGCCATGGCTGAATAAAGACAACAAAGATTCGACAGATGCAGAAGGACAGGAGGGAGATAAGTTGTGAGAATTGTCTCAAATGTAAACCATGAATTCTTATTCAGTGTTATAGATGCTCTTAGACCCAGTGGTCTAAAAGCTTATTAGTAAAAAGATAAGGTACCTTCCATAGAGAATGCTAATTTGAACAGATGGTAAGAGTTCCAAAAGGGTGATATTACAATTAGATAATCTATGCATAGATAAGGTAAAAGTATAAGATATTTCTACCATGGTAACCTAATTTAGCAACTGGTAAGGTTTTAAAAGAGATATTAAGATTAAGCTATAGATCTTTTAAATAGGTTAATATAAGTTTTAAGATATTAATTCAATAATTAGCATATGAATAGGTTAATATAAGTTTTAAGATATTAAGTCAATAATTAGCATATGCTGATGGTATTAAGTACGTTACTCTATAAACTGCGCAGTTATAGATCTTTTAAGAATTTAAGAGAATATATTGTATTAAGTTGTCTGACTATTCTAAAATAGTGCGTTGGTAAGGTTGTCATAAGAAGAATTAAGGTTTTATATATGATATGAAGGTTTGAGTATAAGCAGATAGTTGTTTAATCTTATTAAGTAAGGTTTAGCTACATTATATGTAATTGTAATCATGCTGTTAATCACGTGTCCTATGTTGCAGTGTATTTCAAAGATGATTCAGCATGCTGTTTAAGGGGCCTGACTAGTTCAAGAACAAAAAGGGGGAATTGTGAAGGGGTTTCATTAGAAGGAGATATGTTGTTGAATTAGTCAGGCCCAAAGGAATCTCAAGGCCACTTCGAGAAACTGAGAACAGAATCTGCTGTGAGAAAGAGGGGCGTTTCTTCATTAACAGGGCCTCAGCATGGCGTGAGTCGTCGGACCTATCATCAGTGGGGCTCCAGCGTGTGGACTGCCCACGATACTCATTTAGCGAATCCATGTTTGGAGTGTGGATTCGTGACTAGAGAATAGTTGCGTATATAAGGAGACATATTTCTGTAGTAAATGGCTTTTGCGTGATTCACATTGAATCGGAGTGCTGAGTCCTTTATCGTTCCAACACAAATCTAAACCTAAAATCTAAACCTAAAATCTAAACCTAACCCCAAATCTAAACCTAAAATCTAAACCTAACCCCAAATCTAAACCTAACCCCAAATCTAAACCTAAAATCTAAACCTAACCCCAAATCTAAACCTAACCCCAAATCTAAACCTAAAATCTAAACCTAACCCCAAATCTAAACCTAAAATCTAAACCTAACCCCAAATATAAACCTAAAATCTAAACCTAAAATCTAAACCTAACCCCAAATCTAAACCTAAAATCTAAACCTGACCCCAAATCTAAACCTAACCCCAAATCTAAACCTAAAATCTAAACCTAACCCCAAATCTAAACCTAAAATCTAAACCTGACCCCAAATCTAAACCTAACCCCAAATCTAAACCTAAAATCTAAACCTAACCCCAAATCTAAACCTAACCCCAAATCTAAACCTAAAATCTAAACCTAACCCCAAATCTAAACCTAAAATCTAAACCTAACCCCAAATCTAAACCTAAAATCTAAACCTAACCCCAAATCTAAACCTAACCCCAAATCTAAACCTAAAATCTAAACCTAACCCCAAATCTAAACCTAACCCCAAATCTAAACCTAAAATCTAAACCTAACCCCAAATCTAAACCTAAAATCTAAACCTAACCCCAAATCTAAACCTAACCCCAAATCTAAACCTTAAATCTAAACCTAACCCCAAATCTAAACCTAAAATCTAAACCTAACCCCAAATCTAAACCTAAAATCTAAACCTAACCCCAAATCTAAACCTAAAATCTAAACCTAACCCCAAATCTAAACCTAAAATCTAAACCTAACCCCAAATCTAAACCTAACCCCAAATCTAAACCTAAAATCTAAACCTAACCCCAAATCTAAACCTAAAATCTAAACCTAACCCCAAATCTAAACCTAAAATCTAAACCTAACCCCAAGTCTAAATCTAACCCCAAATCTAAACCTAAAATCTAAACCTAACCCCAAATCTAAACCTAAAATCTAAACCTAACCCCAAATCTAAACCTAACCCCAAATCTAAACCTAAAATCTAAACCTAACCCCAAATCTAAACCTTACCCCAAATATAAACCTAAAATCTAAACCTAACCCCAAATCTAAACCTAAAATCTAAACCTAACCCCAAATCTAAACCTAACCCCAAATCTAAACCTAACCCCAAATCTAAACCCAAATCTAAACCTAACCCCAAATCTAAACCTAAAATCTAAACCTAACCCCAAATCTAAACCTAAAATATAAACCTAACCCCAAATCTAAACCTAACCCCAAATCTAAACCTAAAATCTAAACCTAACCCCAAATCTAAACCTAACCCCAAATCTAAACCTAAAATCTAAACCTAACCCCAAATCTAAACCTAAAATCTAAACCTAACCCCAAATCTAAACCTAAAATCTAAACCTAACCCCAAATCTAAACCTAAAATGTAAACCTAACCACAAATCTAAACCTAACCCCAAATCTAAACCTAAAATCTAAACCTAACCCCAAATCTAAACCTAAAATCTAAACCTAACCCCAAATCTAAACCTAAAATCTAAACCTAACCCCAAATCTAAACCTTACCCCAAATATAAACCTAAAATCTAAACCTAACCCCAAATCTAAACCTAAAATCTAAACCTAACCCCAAATTTAAACCTTACCCCAAATATAAACCTAAAATCTAAACCTAACCCCAAATCTAAACCTATAATCTAAACCTAACCCCAAATCTAAACCTAAAATCTAAACCTAACCCCAAATCTAAACCTAAAATCTAAACCTAACCCCAAATCTAAACCTAACCCCAAATCTAAACCTAAAATCTAAACCTAACCCCAAATCTAAACCTAACCCCAAATCTAAACCTAAAATCTAAACCTAACCCCAAATCTAAACCTAAAATCTAAACCTAACCCCAAGTCTAAATCTAACCCCAAATCTAAACCTAAAATCTAAACCTAACCCCAAATCTAAACCTAAAATCTAAACCTAACCCCAAATCTAAACCTAACCCCAAATCTAAACCTAAAATCTAAACCTAACCCCAAATCTAAACCTTACCCCAAATATAAACCTAAAATCTAAACCTAACCCCAAATCTAAACCTAAAATCTAAACCTAACCCCCAATCTAAACCTAAAATCTAAACCTAACCCCAAATCTAAACCTAACCCCAAATCTAAACCTAACCCCAAATCTAAACCCAAATCTAAACCTAACCCCAAATCTAAACCTAAAATCTAAACCTAACCCCAAATCTAAACCTAAAATATAAACCTAACCCCAAATCTAAACCTAAAATATAAACCTAACCCCAAATCTAAACCTAACCCCAAATCTAAACCTAAAATCTAAACCTAACCCCAAATCTAAACCTAAAATCTAAACCTAACCCCAAATCTAAACCTAAAATCTAAACCTAACCCCAAATCTAAACCTAAAATCTAAACCTAACCCCAAATCTAAACCTAAAATCTAAACCTAACCCCAAATCTAAACCTAAAATGTAAACCTAACCACAAATCTAAACCTAACCCCAAATCTAAACCTAAAATCTAAACCTAACCCCAAATCTAAACCTAAAATCTAAACCTAACCCCAAATCTAAACCTAAAATCTAAACCTAACCCCAAATCTAAACCTTACCCCAAATATAAACCTAAAATCTAAACCTAACCCCAAATCTAAACCTAAAATCTAAACCTAACCCCAAATTTAAACCTTACCCCAAATATAAACCTAAAATCTAAACCTAACCCCAAATCTAAACCTATAATCTAAACCTAACCCCAAATCTAAACCTAAAATCTAAACCTAACCCCAAATCTAAACCTAAAATCTAAACCTAACCCCAAATCTAAACCTAAAATCTAAACCTAACCCCAAATCTAAACCTAAAATCCAAACCTAACCCCAAATCTAAACCTAAAATCTAAACCTAACCCCAAATCTAAACCTAAAATCTAAACCTAAAATCTAAACCTAACCCCAAATCTAAACCTAACCCCAAATCTAAACCTAAAATCTAAACCTAACCCCAAATCTAAACCTAAAATCTAAACCTAACCCCAAATCTAAACCTAAAATCTAAACCTAACCCCAAATCTAAACCTAAAATCTAAACCTAACCCCAAATCTAAACCTAAAATCTAAACCTAACCCCAAATCTAAACCTAAAATCTAAACCTAACCCCAAATCTAAACCTAAAATCTAAACCTAACCCCAAATCTAAACCTAACCCCAAATCTAAACCTAAAATCTAAACCTAACCCCAAATCTAAACCTAAAATCTAAACCTAACCCCAAATCTAAACCTAAAATCTAAACCTAACCCCAAATCTAAACCTAAAATCTAAACCTAAAATCTAAACCTAACCCCAAATCTAAACCTAACCCCAAATCTAAACCTAAAATCTAAACCTAACCCCAAATCTAAACCTAACCCCAAATCTAAACCTAAAATCTAAACCTAACCCCAAATCTAAACCTAAAATCTAAACCTAACCCCAAATCTAAACCTAAAATCTAAACCTAACCCCAAATCTAAACCTAAAATCTAAACCTAAAATCTAAACCTAACCCCAAATCTAAACCTAAAATCTAAACCTAACCCCAAATCTAAACCTAACCCCAAATCTAAACCTAAAATATAAACCTAACCCCAAATCTAAACCTAAAATCTAAACCTAACCCCAAATCTAAACCTAAAATCTAAACCTAACCCCAAATCTAAACCTAACCCCAAATCTAAACCTAACCCCAAATCTAAACCTAAAATCTAAACCTGACCCCAAATGAAAACCTAACCCCAAATCTAAACCTAAAATCTAAACCTAACCCCAAATCTAAACCTAAAATCTAAACCTGACCCCAAATCTAAACCTAACCCCAAATCTAAACCTAAAATCTAAACCTAACCCCAAATCTAAACCTAAAATCTAAACCTGACCCCAAATCTAAACCTAACCCCAAATCTAAACCTAAAATCTAAACCTAACCCCAAATCTAAACCTAACCCCAAATCTAAACCTAAAATCTAAACCTAACCCCAAATCTAAACCTAAAATCTACACCTAACCCCAAATCTAAACCTAAAATCTAAACCTAACCCCAAATCTAAACCTAAAATCTAAACCTAACCCCAAATCTAAACCTAACACCAAATCTAAACCTAAAATCTAAACCTAACCCCAAATCTAAACCTAACCCCAAATCTAAACCTAAAATCTAAACCTAACCCCAAATCTAAACCTAAAACCTAAACCTAACCCCAAATCTAAACCTAACCCCAAATCTAAACCTAAAATCTAAACCTAACCCCAAATCTAAACCTAAAATCTAAAGCTAACCCCAAATCTGAAACCCAAATCCAAACCTAAAATCTAAACCTAACCCCAAATCTAAACCTAAAATCTAAACCTAACCCCAAATCTGAAACCCAAATCCAAACCTAAAATCTAAACCTAACCCCAAATTTAAACCTAAAATCTAAACCTAACCCCAAATCTAAACCTAAAATCTAAGCCTAACCCCAAATCTAAACCTAAAATCTAAACCTAACGACAAATCTAAACCTAAAATCTAAACCTAACCCCAAATCTAAACCTAAAATCCAAACCTAACCCCAAATCTAAACCTAAAATCTAAACCTAACCCCAAATCTAAACCTAAAATCTAAACCTAAAATCTAAACCTAACCCCAAATCTAAACCTAACCCCAAATCTAAACCTAAAATCTAAACCTAACCCCAAATCTAAACCTAACCCCAAATCTAAACCTAAAATCTAAAACTAACCCCAAATCTAAACCTAAAATCTACACCTAACCCCAAATCTAAACCTAAAATCTAAACCTAACCCCAAATCTAAACCTAAAATCTAAACCTAACCGCAAATCTAAACCTAAAGTCTAAACCTAACCCCAAATCTAAACCTAAAATCTAAACCTAAAATCTAAACCTAACCCCAAATCTAAACCTAAAATCTAAACCTAACCCCAAATCTAAACCTAAAATCTAAACCTAACCCCAAATCTAAACCTAACCCCAAATCTAAACCTAAAATCTAAACCTAACCCCAAATCTAAACCTAAAATCTAAACCTAACCCCAAATCTAAACCTAAAATCTAAACCTAACCCCAAATCTAAACCTAACCCCAAATCTAAACCTAAAATCTAAACCTAACCCCAAATCTAAAAATAAAATCTAAACCTAACCCCAAATCTAAACCTAACCCCAAATCTAAACCAAAAATCTAAACCTAACCCAAATCTAACCCTAACCCCAAATCTAAACCTAAAATCTAAACCTAACCCCAAATCTAAACCTAAAATCTAAACCTAACCCCAAGTCTAAACCTAACCCCAAATCTAAACCTAAAATCTAAACCTAACCCCAAATCTAAACCTAACCCCATATCTAAACCTAAAATCTAAACCTAACCCCAAATCTAAACCAAAAATCTAAACCTAACCCCAAATGTAAACCTAACCCCAAACCTAAACCTAAAATCTAAACCTAACCCCAAATCTAAACCTAACCCCAAATATAAACCTAAAATCTAAACCTAACCCCAAATCTAAACCTAAAATCTAAACCTAAAATCTAAACCTAACCCCAAATCTAAACCTAAAATCTAAACCTAACCCCAAATCTAAACCTAACCCCATATCTAAACCTAAAATCTAAACCTAACCCCAAATCTAAACCTAAAATCTAAACCTAACCCCAAATCTAAACCTAAAATCTAAACCTAACCCCAAATCTAAACCTAAAATCTAAACCTAAAATCTAAACCTAACCCCAAATCTAAACCTAAAATCTAAACCTAACCCCAAATCTAAACCTAACCCCAAATCTAAACCTAAAATCTAAACCTAACCCCAAATCTAAACCTAAAATGTAAACCTAACCACAAATCTAAACCTAACCCCAAATCTAAACCTAAAATCTAAACCTAACCCCAAATCTAAACCTAAAATCTAAACCTAACCCCAAATCTAAACCTAAAATCTAAACCTAACCCCAAATCTAAACCTTACCCCAAATATAAACCTAAAATCTAAACCTAACCCCAAATCTAAACCTAAAATCTAAACCTAACCCCAAATCTAAAACTTACCCCAAATATAAACCTAAAATCTAAACCTAACCCCAAATCTAAACCTATAATCTAAACCTAACCCCAAATCTAAACCTAAAATCTAAACCTAACCCCAAATCTAAACCTTAAATCTAAACCTAACCCCAAATCTAAACCTAAAATCTAAACCTAACCCCAAATCTAAACCTAAAATCTAAACCTAACCCCAAATCTAAACCTAAAATCCAAACCTAACCCCAAATCTAAACCTAAAATCTAAACCTAACCCCAAATCTAAACCTAAAATCCAAACCTAACCCCAAATCTAAACCTAAAATCTAAACCTAACCCCAAATCTAAACCTAAAATCTAAACCTAACCCCAAATCTAAACCTAAACCCAAATCTAAACCTAAAATCTAAACCTAACCCCAAATCTAAACCTAAAATCTAAACCTAACCCCAAATCTAAACCTAAAATCTAAACCTAACCCCAAATCTAAACCTAAAATCTAAACCTAACCCCAAATCTAAACCTAACCCCAAATCTAAACCTAAAATCTAAACCTAACCCCAAATCTAAACCTAAAATCTAAACCTAACCCCAAATCTAAACCTAAAATCTAAACCTAACCCCAAATCTAAACGTAAAATCTAAACCTAAAATCTAAACCAAACCCCAAATCTAAACCTAACCCCAAATCTAAACCTAAAATCTAAACCTAACCCCAAATCTAAACCTAACCCCAAATCTAAACGTAAAATCTAAACCTAAAATCTAAACCTAACCCCAAATCTAAACCTAAAATCTAAACCTAACCCCAAATCTAAACCTAAAATCTAAACCTAACCCCAAATCTAAACCTAAAATCTAAACCTAAAATCTAAACCTAACCCCAAATCTAAACCTAAAATCTAAACCTAACCCCAAATCTAAACCTAACCCCAAATCTAAACCTAAAATCTAAACCTAACCCCAAATCTAAACCTAAAATCTAAACCTAACCCCAAATCTAAACCTAACCCCAAATCTAAACCTAACCCCAAATCTAAACCTAAAATCTAAACCTGACCCCAAATCAAAACCTAACCCCAAATCTAAACCTAAAATCTAAACCTAACCCCAAATCTAAACCTAAAATCTAAACCTGACCCCAAATCTAAACCTAACCCCAAATCTAAACCTAAAATCTAAACCTAACCCCAAATCTAAACCTAAAATCTAAACCTAACCCCAAATCTAAACCTAACCCCAAATCTAAACCTAAAATCTAAACCTAACCCCAAATCTAAACCTAACCCCAAATCTAAACCTAAAATCTAAACCTAACCCCAAATCTAAACCTAAAATCTACACCTAACCCCAAATCTAAACCTAAAATCTAAACCTAACCCCAAATCTAAACCTAAAATCTAAACCTAACCCCAAATCTAAACCTAACACCAAATCTAAACCTAAAATCTAAACCTAACCCCAAATCTAAACCTAACCCTAAATCTAAACCTAAAATCTAAACCTAACCCCAAATCTAAACCTAAAATCTAAACCTAACCCCAAATCTAAACCTAACCCCAAATCTAAACCTAAAATCTAAACCTAACCCCAAATCTAAACCTAAAATCTAAACCTAACCCCAAATCTGAAACCCAAATCCAAACCTAAAATCTAAACCTAACCCCAAATCTAAACCTAAAATCTAAACCTAACCCCAAATCTGAAACCCAAATCCAAACCTAAAATCTAAACCTAACCCCAAATTTAAACCTAAAATCTAAACCTAACCCCAAATCTAAACCTAAAATCTAAGCCTAACCCCAAATCTAAACCTAAAATCTAAACCTAACGACAAATCTAAACCTAAAATCTAAACCTAACCCCAAATCTAAACCTAAAATCCAAACCTAACCCCAAATCTAAACCTAAAATCTAAACCTAACCCCAAATCTAAACCTAAAATCTAAACCTAAAATCTAAACCTAACCCCAAATCTAAACCTAAAATCTAAACGTAACCCCAAATCTAAACCTAACCCCAAATCTAAACCTAAAATCTAAAACTAACCCCAAATCTAAACCTAAAATCTACACCTAACCCCAAATCTAAACCTAAAATCTAAACCTAACCCCAAATCTAAACCTAAAATCTAAACCTAACCGCAAATCTAAACCTAAAGTCTAAACCTAACCCCAAATCTAAACCTAAAATCTAAACCTAAAATCTAAACCTAACCCCAAATCTAAACCTAAAATCTAAACCTAACCCCAAATCTAAACCTAAAATCTAAACCTAACCCCAAATCTAAACCTAACCCCAAATCTAAACCTAAAATCTAAACCTAACCCCAAATCTAAACCTAAAATCTAAACCTAACCCCAAATCTAAACCTAAAATCTAAACCTAACCCCAAATCTAAACCTAACCCCAAATCTAAACCTAAAATCTAAACCTAACCCCAAATCTAAACCTAAAATCTAAACCTAACCCCAAATCTAAACCTAACCCCAAATCCAAACCTAGAATCTAAACCTAACCCCAAATCTAAACCTAAAATCTAAACCTAACCCCAAATCTAAACCTAAAATCTAAACCTAACCCCAAATCTAAACCTAATATCTAAGCCTAACCCCAAATCTAAACCTAAAATCTAAACCTAACCCCAAATCTAAACCTAAAATCTAAACCTAACCCCAAATCTAAACCTAAAATCCAAACCTAACCCCAAATCTAAACCTAAAATCTAAACCTAACCCCAAATCTGAACCTAAAATCTAAACCTAAAATCTAAACCTAACCCCAAATCTAAACCTAACCCCAAATCTAAACCTAAAATCTAAACCTAACCCCAAATCTAAACCTAACCCCAAATCTAAACCTAAAATCTAAACCTAACCCCAAATCTAAACCTAAAATCTAAACCTAACCCCAAATCTAAACCTAAAATCTAAACCTAACCCCAAATCTAAACCTAAAATCTAAACCTAACCCCAAATCTAAACCTTACCCCAAATATAAACCTAAAATCTAAACCTAACCCCAAATCTAAACCTAAAATCTAAACCTAACCCCAAATCTAAACCTAACCCCAAATCTAAACCTAAAATCTAAACCTAACCCCAAATCTAAACCTAAAATCTAAACCTAACCCCAAATCTAAACCTAAAATCTAAGCCTAACCCCAAATCTAAACCTAAAATCTAAACCTAACCCCAAATCTAAACCTAAAATCCAAACCTAACCCCAAATCTAAACCTAAAATCTAAACCTAACCCCAAATCTGAACCTAAAATCTAAACCTAAAATCTAAACCTAACCCCAAATCTAAACCTAACCGCAAATCTAAACCTAAAATCTAAACCTAACCCCAAATCTAAACCTAACCCCAAATCTAAACCTAAAATCTAAACCTAACCCCAAATCTAAACCTAAAATCTAAACCTAACCCCAAATCTAAACCTAAAATCTAAACCTAACCCCAAATCTAAACCTAAAATCTAAACCTAACCCCAAATCTAAACCTAAAATCTAAACCTAACCCCAAATCTAAACCTAAAATCTAAACCTAAAATCTAAACCTAACCCCAAATCTAAACCTAAAATCTAAACCTAACCCCAAATCTAAACCTAACTCCAAATCTAAACCTAAAATATAAACCTAACCCCAAATCTAAACCTAAAATCTAAACCTAACCCCAAATCTAAACCTAAAATCTAAACCTAACCCCAAATCTAAACCTTAAATCTAAACCTAACCCCAAATCTAAACCTAACCCCAAATCTAAACCTAAAATCTAAACCTAACCCCAAATCTAAACCTAAAATCTAAACCTAACCCCAAATCTAAACCTAACCCCAAATCTAAACCAAAAATCTAAACCTAAACCAAATCTAACCCTAACCCCAAATCTAAACCTAAAATCTAAACCTAACCCCAAATCTAAACCTAAAATCTAAACCTAAACCCAAGTCTAAACCTAACCCCAAATCTAAACCTAAAATCTAAACCTAACCCCAAATCTAAACCTAACCCCATATCTAAACCTAAAATCTAAACCTAACCCCAAATCTAAACCAAAAATCTAAACCTAACCCCAAATCTAAACCTAACCCCAAACCTAAACCTAAAATCTAAACCTAACCCCAAATCTAAACCTAACCCCAAATATAAACCTAAAATCTAAACCTAACCCCAAATCTAAACCTAAAATCTAAACCTAAAATCTAAACCTAACCCCAAATCTAAACCTAACCCCAAATCTAAACCTAACCCCAAATCTAAACCTAAAATCTAAACCTAACCCCAAATCTAAACCTAACCCCAAATCTAAACCTAAAATCTAAACCTAACCCCAAATCTAAACCTAAAATCTAAACCTAACCCCAAATCTAAACCTAAAATCTAAACCTAAAATCTAAACCTAACCCCAAATCTAAACCTAAAATCTAAACCTGACCCCAAATCTAAACCTAACCCCAAATCTAAACCTAAAATCTAAACCTAACCCCAAATCTAAACCTAAAATCTAAACCTGACCCCAAATCTAAACCTAACCCCAAATCTAAACCTAAAATCTACACCTAACCCCAAATCTAAACCTAAAATCTAAACCTAACCCCAAATCTAAACCTAACCCCAAATCTAAACCTAACCCCAAATCTAAACCTAAAATCTAAACCTAACCCCAAATCTAAACCTAAAATCTAAACCTAACCCCAAATCTAAACCTAAAATCTAAACCTAACCCCAAATCTAAACCTTAAATATAAACCTAACCCCAAATCTAAACCTAAAATCTAAACCTAACCCCAAATCTAAACCTAAAATCTAAACCTAACCCCAAATCTAAACCTAAAATCTAAACCTAACCCCAAATCTAAACCTAAAATCTAAACCTAACCCCAAATCTAAACCTAACCCCAAATCTAAACCTAAAATCTAAACCTAACCCCAAATCTAAACCTAAAATCTAAACCTAACCCCAAATCTAAACCTAACCCCAAATCTAAACCTAAAATCTAAACCTAACCCCAAATCTAAACCTAAAATCTAAACCTAACCCCAAATCTAAACCTAAAATCTAAACCTAAAATCTAAACCTAACCCCAAATCTAAACCTAAAATCTAAACCTAACCCCAAATCTAAACCTAACCCCAAATCTAAACCTAAAATATAAACCTAACCCCAAATCTAAACCTAAAATCTAAACCTAACCCCAAATCTAAACCTAAAATCTAAACCTAACCCCAAATCTAAACCTTAAATCTAAACCTAACCCCAAATCTAAACCTAACCCCAAATCTAAACCTAAAATCTAAACCTAACCCCAAATCTAAACCTAAAATCTAAACCTAACCCCAAATCTAAACCTAACCCCAAATCTAAACCTAAAATCTAAACCTAAACCAAATCTAACCCTAACCCCAAATCTAAACCTAAAATCTAAACCTAACCCCAAATCTAAACCTAAAATCTAAACCTAAACCCAAGTCTAAACCTAACCCCAAATCTAAACCTAAAATCTAAACCTAACCCCAAATCTAAACCTAACCCCATATCTAAACCTAAAATCTAAACCTAACCCCAAATCTAAACCAAAAATCTAAACCTAACCCCAAATCTAAACCAAACCCCAAACCTAAACCTAAAATCTAAACCTAACCCCAAATCTAAACCTAACCCCAAATATAAACCTAAAATCTAAACCTAACCCCAAATCTAAACCTAAAATCTAAACCTAAAATCTAAACCTAACCCCAAATCTAAACCTAACCCCAAATCTAAACCTAACCCCAAATCTAAACCTAAAATCTAAACCTAACCCCAAATCTAAACCTAACCCCAAATCTAAACCTAAAATCTAAACCTAACCCCAAATCTAAACCTAAAATCTAAACCTAACCCCAAATCTAAACCTAAAATCTAAACCTAAAATCTAAACCTAACCCCAAATCTAAACCTAAAATCTAAACCTGACCCCAAATCTAAACCTAACCCCAAATCTAAACCTAAAATCTAAACCTAACCCCAAATCTAAACCTAAAATCTAAACCTGACCCCAAATCTAAACCTAACCCCAAATCTAAACCTAAAATCTACACCTAACCCCAAATCTAAACCTAAAATCTAAACCTAACCCCAAATCTAAACCTAACCCCAAATCTAAACCTAACCCCAAATCTAAACCTAAAATCTAAACCTAACCCCAAATCTAAACCTAAAATCTAAACCTAACCCCAAATCTAAACCTAAAATCTAAACCTAACCCCAAATCTAAACCTTAAATATAAACCTAACCCCAAATCTAAACCTAAAATCTAAACCTAACCCCAAATCTAAACCTAAAATCTAAACCTAACCCCAAATCTAAACCTAAAATCTAAACCTAACCCCAAATCTAAACCTAAAATCTAAACCTAACCCCAAATCTAAACCTAACCCCAAATCTAAACCTAAAATCTAAACCTAACCCCAAATCTAAACCTAAAATCTAAACCTAACCCCAAATCTAAACCTAAAATCTAAACCTAACCCCAAATCTAAACCTAACCCCAAATCTAAACCTAAAATCTAAACCTAACCCCAAATCTAAACCTAAAATCTAAACCTAACCCCAAATCTAAACCTAACCCCAAATCTAAACCAAAAATCTAAACCTAACCCAAATCTAACCCTAACCCCAAATATAAACCTAAAATCTAAACCTAAGCCCAAATCTAAACCTAAAATCTAAACCTAACCCCAAGTCTAAACCTAACCCCAAATCTAAACCTAAAATCTAAACCTAACCCCAAATCTAAACCTAAAATCTAAACCTAACCCCAAATCTAAACCTAAAATCTAAACCTAACCCCAAATCTAAACCTAAAATCTAAACCTAACCCCAAATCTAAACCTAAAATCTAAACCTAACCCCAAATCTAAACCTAAAATCTAAACCTAACCCCAAATCTAAACGTAACCCCAAATCTAAACCTAAAATCTAAACCTAACCCCAAATCTAAACCTAACCCCAAATCTTACCCCAAATCTAAACCTAACCCCAAATCTAAACCTAAAATCTAAACCTAACCCCAAATCTAAACCTAAAATCTAAACCTAACCCCAAATGTAAACTTACCCCAAATCTGAACCTAAAATCTAAACCTAACCCCAAATCTAAACCTAAAATCTAAACCTAACCCCAAATCTAAACCTAAAATCTAAACCTAACCCCAAATCTAAACCTACAATCTAAACCTAACCCCAAATCTAAACCTAAAATGTAAACCTAACCACAAATCTAAACCTAACCCCAAATCTAAACCTAAAATCTAAACCTAACCCCAAATCTAAACCTAAAATCTAAACCTAACCCCAAATCTAAACCTAAAATCTAAACCTAACCCCAAATCTAAACCTAACCCCAAATCTAAACCTAAAATCTAAACCTAACCCCAAATCTAAACCTAAAATCTAAACCTAACCCCAAATCTGAAACCCAAATCCAAACCTAAAATCTAAACCTAACCCCAAATCTAAACCTAAAATCTAAACCTAACCCCAAATCTAAACCTAAAATCTAAACCTAACCCCAAATCTAAACCTAAAATCTAAACCTAACCCCAAATCTAAACCTAAAATCTAAACCTAACCCCAAATCTAAACCTAAAATCTAAACCTAACCCCAAATCTAAACCTAAAATCCAAACCTAACCCCAAATCTAAACCTAAAATCTAAACCTAACCCGAAATCTAAACCTAAAATCTAAACCTAAAATCTAAACCTAACCCCAAATCTAAACCTAACCCCACATCTAAACCTAAAATCTAAACCTAACCCCAAATCTAAACCTAACCCCAAATCTAAACCTAAAATCTAAACCTAACCCCAAATCTAAACCTAAAATCTAAACCTAACCCCAAATCTAAACCTAAAATCTAAACCTAACCCCAAATCTAAACCTAAAATCTAAACCTAACCCCAAATCTGTGAAGGGGTTTCATTAGAAGGAGATATGTTGTTGAATTAGTCAGGCCCAAAGGAATCTCAAGGCCACTTCGAGAAACTGAGAACAGAATCTGCTGTGAGAAAGAGGGGCGTTTCTTCATTAACAGGGCCTCAGCATGGCGTGAGTCGTCGGACCTATCATCAGTGGGGCTCCAGCGTGTGGACTGCCCACGATACTCATTTAGCGAATCCATGTTTGGAGTGTGGATTCGTGACTAGAGAATAGTTGCGTATATAAGGAGACATGTTTCTGTAATAAATGGCTTTTGCGTGATTCACATTGAATCGGAGTGCTGAGTCCTTTATCGTTCCAACAAATGGTGACCCCGACGTGATACTCCGAACGGCGTCTCACTAAGGTCGGGGAAAGGCCTGGAGCGGCCCAGCCGGAGGCGGCTCAGCTGGACTGAGAGCCGGGCGGAGACGTACGGACGTTCCGCGGATAAATTTTGTTGAAGAAGGCCCCGGGAAAGGTGAGCGGCTGGGAGCAGGAGGAGGGAAGAGTGAAGTTATGGGGCAGAATATATCCTCTGAGGAAAAAGCTATAGTTAAAATCCTCCTGCATATTCTCTCTATGAGAGGACTTAAATATGAAGAAAGTAACATACGTAGACTGTTGGTTTGTTGTAGAACTAACGGCTACCCGACAGAAGCTGAGAAAGCTTTTAAAATTGAATTTTGGGATGATATTGGGCAGAAATTATGGGATAAGGTTAGCGAAGGAGATAAAGAAGCTAAATCATTAGCGACTACATGGAAGCTTATAATTTCCACCTTAAAAGAATTTAAGGCTGAGCGGGCTGCGGTTACTGGAATTTTTGCAGCGTTACAGCCTGATAAGAACTCTAAAAATAACTGTGAAGCTTACCCAGTTCGTGTTTTCAATACCCTCCTTACTCCATCCCCTGTTGTGCCTTCGGCACCCCCAATGATACAACAGTCTGGGGCGGAGGGAGGAAAATTACCGAGTGGATGGCCTCCTGTACCATCACACGACCCTGGAGAGACCAAGAAGTCCAAAGAACTGGAGTCAGATAATTTGTCAAAAGGACTGGTGAAAGTTGAGAACGCTAAAGTCGTAAATAAGTGTAATACCAATTCGTTTACTGATTTGTGTCCGCCTTCACCGCTTTCTATCCTTCTAACTCCTACAAGAGAACAGAAGGAGCCGCCGGATAAGAACTGGGCAAAAGAACTGTGTGAAAGATCAGATCAGCTATTAGTGAGTGAACCCAACAGTCAGCAATATCAAGCTATGAGAGAGGTGCCTGAAACCAACAAAGCAGCCAAATCATTTGCAACTGTTAATCAGGGTCCCAATGAGAATTACATGCAATTTATTGACCACCTTCAAGAGACCATCAATAAGCAGATTGAAAACTTAGAAGTTAAGGAAGCACTGGTGTTGAAATTAGCAGCAGAAAATGCTAATGTTTGCTATCAGCATGTTATTTGCGAGTTTTACAGTACGTATTAGGTGTTCCTGTGTACCGTCTCTCTGAAAATCAAGCAGCTTGTCAGGAATGTGAGTTAATTGTTTCACTAGTTGTTTTTAAGTGCGCCATAAAACCTTCTGCCTGCTCTTCCCACTCAGGCTGCAAGTAGCCCTGTGCTTCCCCCCCGCCTCCCCCCCTCCCCCCCCCCCCCCCCAAGGTTTTTACTTGCAAGATGGGGTCAGGAATGATTGTTTTCAGTTGTGTTCCTAAAAAATCGGTATTGGGAGGTGCTTTAAAACATAGAAAAGCACTCGGACAAGAAATCATTAAATCTTTTCAGACAGTTTTACAGGCAGGGCGATTTGAACTTCAACAAGCTGAGAGAGACTTAACTGATAACACACAGGTCAGAAAACTTGTTAAAGTCTGCAAGATGCTTTCCTTATTAACCTGTTTTCTTTGTGGGTATCTGTTTAAGAATGTTGCAATTTTGGTAGATCTTTGTTACATGGTACGATAAGTTCACAGTCTGTTAAATCATGAGATTCCGTTGACTCAAAATGTGCATTTTGTGATAATACAGAAGAACATGAGTAATTTAGTTCTTTACTGCATGAATGTGATGTCTATCCCTGTTTCTCTATTAGGACGGGATGTGTTAGGACAACTAGGAGCAACTCTGGTGACAAAACAACAGCATTTCTAGAAGCGGCCGTTGATGATGGGCGACCAGTACTGAAATTACAGTGGAAAAATGATGATCCAGTATGGGTAAATCAATGGCCGCTCAGTAAAGAAAAACTCGCCCATGTCGAAGAGCTAGTACAGGAACAGCTTGAAAAAGGGCATTTAGAGCCATCTACAAGTCCCTGGAATACTCCTGTGTTTACTATTCAGAAAAAATCAAAGAAATGGAGGTTGTTACAGGATCTTCGAAAAATTAATGATACCATGGAAGACATGGGAGCATTACAGCCGGGATTACCATCCCCTGTCATGATTCCAGAAAATTGGCAGATCTTAATAATTGACTTGAAAGATTGTTTTTTCACCATTGCTTTGCATCCTGATGACTGTAAACGTTTTGCATTTTCCGTAAATTCTGTAAATAAGGCTGAACCTGCGAAAAGGTATCAATGGGTAGTTTTGCCACAGGGAATGAAAAATTCCCCAACTATGTGTCAAATTTATGTAGCTTGGGCCTTGCAATCAATCAGAAAATCTCATCCTGAGTTAGTGATTTACCACTACATGGATGACATATTAATAGCTGGGGAGACTTTTTCAACTGATTTGTTGATAAATGAAGTATCTGATACATTGCAGCATAGAGGATTGCAAATTGCTCCAGAAAAGTGGGTGATCTGAATTGGTTCCGAAGCATTTGTGGGATCACTAATGAGTATTTAGCTCCAATTGTAAAACTGCTAAAAGGGGATAGTGACATTAGCTCTCCTAGAACGCTTACTGCTGAGGCGGATGCTGCCCTGAAAAAGATTATGTCCAAACTTGTAAAAGCTTTCAGCCATAGGTGGAACCCAGATTATGTAATCGGACTACTAATTGTAAACAATACTAACTATCCTTTTGCTCTCATAATGCAATGGACAACTGGTAAGGAGCCGTTAAAGATCTTAGAGTGGGTGTTTTTGCATTTTCGACTCAAACGAACCATTACAACCAGGGTTGAGGTCTTTGCTCAGCTTATAATGAAAGGTAGGCAGAGAATAGTCGAAATTTCAGGGGCTGAGCCTGCATATATCATTGTTCCCCTCGTTTCAGAATATTTACAGTGGGCTTTGCAGAACTCCTTACCTTTTCAGATTGCGTTATTAGATTCTCAAGCCTTAATTAAGACATTTTCCCCTCCACACAAGTTAATGTCAGTTTTGAATATGGGATCAATGGAGGAGGGTCCCCCTCTTCTCTCAGAATTTCCTGTTAAAGGACCCACAGTGTTCACTGACGCAGGGGGTAAAATGCAGAAAGCAGCAATTACATGGAAAACAGATGGAAAATGGCACGATGTGATACTAACTGACCTGAAAGGATCAACTCAGCATTTGGAACTCAGGGCTGTAATAGAAGTGTTTATCAGATTTGCTCATAGCCCAGTGAATATTGTTTGCGATTCTTTGTATGTGGTAGGTGTGGTAGCTCGCATTGAAAGATCATTGCTCAAAGAGGTTCAGGATGCACAACTGATGTCTTTGTTCAAGCAACTATGGTTGTTGATCGAAGAGAGACAACACCGATACTTCATAACACATATCCGTAGTCATCTGACAATTCAAGGCGATTTAGCTGAAGGAAACCGCCGAGCTGATTTTCTTGTATCTCCTGCCTGGGTTCCACCTCCAGTAGATAGGTTTGGGCAAGCAGTACGCTCTCATAGTTTCCTCCATCAGTCTGCTCAGGTCTTACAGCAGCAATTTTCATTGTCCGAAAGTGAAGCCCGAGATATTGTTAAAGGTTGTGCAGATTGTCAGCGCATCCCAGTAGGGCTGGGTGCAGGAGTCAATCCAAGAGGATTAGGAGCCTTGGAATTGTGGCAAATGGACGTCACACATGTCCCTGAATTTAGCAGGCTGAAGTATGTGCATATGTCTAGTGATACATATTCTTTCGCCATATGAGCCACTGCTCAGACTGGTGAAACTAGTTCACATGTGCAACGACATTTACGTTCTGCTTTTGCAGCTTTGGGAGTTCCTGCACAGGTCAAGACAGACAACGCACCTGGTTATATCGCCAAAGCTACTGCCACCTTTTTTCAGTTGTGGGGTGTTAAGCACATTACAGGGATACCAAATTCTCCTACTGGTCAGGCCTTGGTAGAAAGGATGAATCGAACTCTCAAGCATCAGCTTGACAAACAAAAAGGGGGAACTGACTGTACTACTCCACATGACAGACTAAGCAAAGCATTATATGTCTTGAACTTTTTACGCCTTCCGCAAGGGTTCGACATTCCACCTATGATTCGTCATGGAACAAGCTTAAAAGGACACTTGACAGACCTTAGAGAAAATCAGTGTCAGGTCAAAATATGCAATGGAGTTACTGGTGAATGGGAGGGTCCTTTCCAATTAATAACTTGGGGAAAGGGTTATGCTTGTGTCATTACAGACCAAGGATCAAAATGGATTCCTGCGAAATGGATCAAGCCATGGCTGAATAAAGACAACAAAGATTCGACAGATGCAGAAGGACAGGAGGGAGATAAGTTGTGAGAATTGTCTCAAATGTAAACCATGAATTCTTATTCAGTGTTATAGATGCTCTTAGACCCAGTGGTCTAAAAGCTTATTAGTAAAAAGATAAGGTACCTTCCATAGAGAATGCTAATTTGAACAGATGGTAAGAGTTCCAAAAGGGTGATATTACAATTAGATAATCTATGCATAGATAAGGTAAAAGTATAAGATATTTCTACCATGGTAACCTAATTTAGCAACTGGTAAGGTTTTAAAAGAGATATTAAGATTAAGCTATAGATCTTTTAAATAGGTTAATATAAGTTTTAAGATATTAATTCAATAATTAGCATATGAATAGGTTAATATAAGTTTTAAGATATTAAGTCAATAATTAGCATATGCTGATGGTATTAAGTACGTTACTCTATAAACTGCGCAGTTATAGATCTTTTAAGAATTTAAGAGAATATATTGTATTAAGTTGTCTGACTATTCTAAAATAGTGCGTTGGTAAGGTTGTCATAAGAAGAATTAAGGTTTTATATATGATATGAAGGTTTGAGTATAAGCAGATAGTTGTTTAATCTTATTAAGTAAGGTTTAGCTACATTATATGTAATTGTAATCATGCTGTTAATCACGTGTCCTATGTTGCAGTGTATTTCAAAGATGATTCAGCATGCTGTTTAAGGGGCCTGACTAGTTCAAGAACAAAAAGGGGGAATTGTGAAGGGGTTTCATTAGAAGGAGATATGTTGTTGAATTAGTCAGGCCCAAAGGAATCTCAAGGCCACTTCGAGAAACTGAGAACAGAATCTGCTGTGAGAAAGAGGGGCGTTTCTTCATTAACAGGGCCTCAGCATGGCGTGAGTCGTCGGACCTATCATCAGTGGGGCTCCAGCGTGTGGACTGCCCACGATACTCATTTAGCGAATCCATGTTTGGAGTGTGGATTCGTGACTAGAGAATAGTTGCGTATATAAGGAGACATATTTCTGTAGTAAATGGCTTTTGCGTGATTCACATTGAATCGGAGTGCTGAGTCCTTTATCGTTCCAACACAAATCTAAACCTAAAATCTAAACCTAAAATCTAAACCTAACCCCAAATCTAAACCTAAAATCTAAACCTAACCCCAAATCTAAACCTAACCCCAAATCTAAACCTAAAATCTAAACCTAACCCCAAATCTAAACCTAACCCCAAATCTAAACCTAAAATCTAAACCTAACCCCAAATCTAAACCTAAAATCTAAACCTAACCCCAAATATAAACCTAAAATCTAAACCTAAAATCTAAACCTAACCCCAAATCTAAACCTAAAATCTAAACCTGACCCCAAATCTAAACCTAACCCCAAATCTAAACCTAAAATCTAAACCTAACCCCAAATCTAAACCTAAAATCTAAACCTGACCCCAAATCTAAACCTAACCCCAAATCTAAACCTAAAATCTAAACCTAACCCCAAATCTAAACCTAACCCCAAATCTAAACCTAAAATCTAAACCTAACCCCAAATCTAAACCTAAAATCTAAACCTAACCCCAAATCTAAACCTAACCCCAAATCTAATCCTAAAATCTAAACCTAACCCCAAATCTAAACCTAACCCCAAATCTAAACCTAAAATCTAAACCTAACCCCAAATCTAAACCTAAAATCTAAACCTAACCCCAAATCTAAACCTAACCCCAAATCTAAACCTTAAATCTAAACCTAACCCCAAATCTAAACCTAAAATCTAAACCTAACCCCAAATCTAAACCTAAAATCTAAACCTAACCCCAAATCTAAACCTAAAATCTAAACCTAACCCCAAATCTAAACCTAAAATCTAAACCTAACCCCAAATCTAAACCTTACCCCAAATATAAACCTTAAATCTAAACCTAACCCCAAATCTAAACCTAAAATCTAAACCTAACCCCAAATCTAAACCTAAAATCTAAACCTAACCCCAAATCTAAACCTAACCCCAAATCTAAACCTAACCCCAAATCTAAACCCAAATCTAAACCTAACCCCAAATCTAAACCTAAAATCTAAACCTAACCCCAAATCTAAACCTAAAATCTAAACCTAACCCCAAATCTAAACCTAACCCCAAATCTAAACCTAAAATCTAAACCTAACCCCAAATCTAAACCTAAAATCTAAACCTAACCCCAAATCTAAACCTAACCCCAAATCTAAACCTAAAATCTAAACCTAACCCCAAATCTAAACCTAAAATCTAAACCTAACCCCAAATCTAAACCTAAAATCTAAACCTAACCCCAAATCTACACCTAAAATGTAAACCTAACCACAAATCTAAACCTAACCCCAAATCTAAACCTAAAATCTAAACCTAACCCCAAATCTAAACCTAAAATCTAAACCTAACCCCAAATCTAAAACTAACCCCAAATCTAAACCTTAAATCTAAACCTAACCCCAAATCTAAACCTAAAATCTAAACCTAACCCCAAATCTAAACCTAAAATCTAAACCTAACCCCAAATCTAAACCTAACCCCAAATCTAAACCTAAAATCTAAACCTAACCCCAAATCTAAACCTAAAATCTAAACCTAACCCCAAATCTAAACCTAACCCCAAATCTAAACCTAAAATCTAAACCTAACCCCAAATCTAAACCTAACCCCAAATCTAAACCTAAAATCTAAACCTAACCCCAAATCTAAACCTAAAATCTAAACCTAACCCCAAATCTAAACCTAAAATCTAAACCTAACCCCAAATCTAAACCTAAAATCTAAACCTAACCACAAATCTAAACCTAACCCCAAATCTAAACCTAAAATCTAAACCTAACCCCAAATCTAAACCTAAAATCTAAACCTAACCCCAAATCTAAACCTTAAATCTAAACCTAACCCCAAATCTAAACCTAAAATCTAAACCTAACCCCAAATCTAAACCTAAAATCTAAACCTAACCCCAAATCTAAACCTAACCCCAAATCTAAACCTAAAATCTAAACCTAACCCCAAATCTAAACCTAAAATCTAAACCTAACCCCAAATCTAAACCTAAAATCTAAACCTAACCCCAAATCTGAAACCCAAATCCAAACCTAAAATCTAAACCTAACCCCAAATCTAAACCTAAAATCTAAACCTAACCCCAAATCTAAACCTAAAATCTAAACCTAACCCCAAATCTAAACCTAAAATCTAAGCCTAACCCCAAATCTAAACCTAAAATCTAAACCTAACCCCAAATCTAAACCTAAAATCTAAACCTAACCCCAAATCTAAACCTAAAATCCAAACCTAACCCCAAATCTAAACCTAAAATCTAAACCTAACCCCAAATCTGAACCTAAAATCTAAACCTAAAATCTAAACCTAACCCCAAATCTAAACCTAACCCCAAATCTAAACCTAAAATCTAAACCTAAAATCTAAACCTAACCCCAAATCTAAACCTAAAATCTAAACCTAACCCCAAATCTAAACCTAACCCCAAATCTAAACCTAAAATATAAACCTAACCCCAAATCTAAACCTAAAATCTAAACCTAACCCCAAATCTAAACCTAAAATCTAAACCTAACCCCAAATCTAAACCTAACCCCAAATCTAAACCTAAAATCTAAACCTAACCCCAAATCTAAACCTAAAATCTAAACCTAACCCCAAATCTAAACCTAACCCCAAATCTAAACCAAAAATCTAAACCTAAACCAAATCTAACCCTAACCCCAAATCTAAACCTAAAATCTAAACCTAACCCCAAATCTAAACCTAAAATCTAAACCTAAACCCAAGTCTAAACCTAACCCCAAATCTAAACCTAAAATCTAAACCTAACCCCAAATCTAAACCTAACCCCATATCTAAACCTAAAATCTAAACCTAACCCCAAATCTAAACCAAAAATCTAAACCTAACCCCAAATCTAAACCTAACCCCAAACCTAAACCTAAAATCTAAACCTAACCCCAAATCTAAACCTAACCCCAAATATAAACCTAAAATCTAAACCTAACCCCAAATCTAAACCTAAAATCTAAACCTAAAATCTAAACCTAACCCCAAATCTAAACCTAAAATCTAAACCTAACCCCAAATCTAAACCTAACCCCAAATCTAAACCTAAAATCTAAACCTAACCCCAAATATAAACCTAAAATCTAAACCTAAAATCTAAACCTAACCCCAAATCTAAACCTAAAATCTAAACCTGACCCCAAATCTAAACCTAACCCCAAATCTAAACCTAAAATCTAAACCTAACCCCAAATCTAAACCTAAAATCTAAACCTAACCCCAAATCTAAACCTAACCCCAAATCTAAACATAACCCCAAATCTAAACCTAAAATCTAAACCTAACCCCAAATCTAAACCTAACCCCAAATCTAAACCTAAAATCTAAACCTAACCCCAAATCTAAACCTAAAATCTAAACCTAACCCCAAATCTAAACCTAAAATCTAAACCTAACCCCAAATCTAAACCTAAAATCTAAACCTAACCCCAAATCTAAACCTAACCCCAAATCTAAACCTAAAATCTAAACGTAACCCCAAATCTAAACCTAAAATCTAAACCTAACCCCAAATCTAAACCTAAAATCTAAACCTAACCCCAAATCTAAACCTAACCCCAAATCTAAACCTTAAATCTAAACCTAACCCCAAATCTAAACCTAAAATCTAAACCTAACCCCAAATCTAAACCTAACCCCAAATCTAAACCTAAAATCTAAACCTAACCCCAAATCTAAACCTAACCCCAAATCTAAACCTAAAATCTAAACCTAACCCCAAATCTAAACCTAAAATCTAAACCTAACCCCAAGTCTAAACCTAACCCCAAATCTAAACGTAAAATCTAAACCTAACCCCAAATCTAAACCTGAAATCTAAACCTAACCCCAAATCTAAACCTAAAATCTAAACCTAACCCCAAATATAAACCTAAAATCTAAACCTAAAATCTAAACCTAACCCCAAATCTAAACCTAAAATCTAAACCTGACCCCAAATCTAAACCTAACCCCAAATCTAAACCTAAAATCTAAACCTAACCCCAAATCTAAACCTAAAATGTAAACCTAACCCCAAATCTAAACCTAACCCCAAATCTAAACCTAACCCCAAATCTAAACCTAAAATCTAAACCTAACACCAAATCTAAACCTAACCCCAAATCTAAACCTAAAATCTACACCTAACCCCAAATCTAAACCTAAAATCTAAACCTAACCCCAAATCTAAACCTAACCCCAAATCTAAACCTAACCCCAAATCTAAACCTAAAATCTAAACCTAACCCCAAATCTAAACCTAAAATCTAAACCTAACCCCAAATCTAAACCTAACCCCAAATCTAAACCTTAAATCTAAACCTAACCCCAAATCTAAACCTAAAATCTAAACCTAACCCCAAATCTAAACCTAAAATCTAAACCTAACCCCAAATCTAAACCTAACCCCAAATCTAAACCTTAAATCTAAACCTAACCCCAAATCTAAACCTAAAATCTAAACCTAACCCCAAATCTAAACCTAACCCCAAATCTAAACCTAAAATCTAAACCTAACCCCAAATCTAAACCTAACCCCAAATCTAAACCTAAAATCTAAACCTAACCCCAAATCTAAACCTAAAATCTAAACCTAACCCCAAGTCTAAACCTAACCCCAAATCTAAACGTAAAATCTAAACCTAACCCCAAATCTAAACCTAAAATCTAAACCTAACCCCAAATCTAAACCTAAAATCTAAACCTAACCCCAAATCTAAACCTAACCCCAAATCTAAACCTAAAATCTAAACCTAACCCCAAATCTAAACCTAACCCCAAATCTAAACCTAAAATCTAAACCTAACCCCAAATCTAAACCTAACCCCAAATCTAAACCTAAAATCTAAACCTAACCCCAAATCTAAACCTAAAATCTAAACCTAACCCCAAATCTAAACCTAAAATCTAAACCTAACCCCAAATCTAAACCAAAAATCTAAACCTAAACCAAATCTAACCCTAACCCCAAATCTAAACCTAAAATCTAAACCTAACCCCAAATCTAAACCTAAAATCTAAACCTAAACCCAAGTCTAAACCTAACCCCAAATCTAAACCTAAAATCTAAACCTAACCCCAAATCTAAACCTAACCCCATATCTAAACCTAAAATCTAAACCTAACCCCAAATCTAAACCAAAAATCTAAACCTAACCCCAAATCTAAACCTAACCCCAAACCTAAACCTAAAATCTAAACCTAACCCCAAATCTAAACCTAACCCCAAATATAAACCTAAAATCTAAACCTAACCCCAAATCTAAACCTAAAATCTAAACCTAAAATCTAAACCTAACCCCAAATCTAAACCTTAAATCTAAACCTAACCCCAAATCTAAACCTAACCCCAAATCTAAACCTAAAATCTAAACCTAACCCCAAATCTAAACCTAACCCCAAATCTAAACCTAAAATCTAAACCTAACCCCAAATCTAAACCTAAAATCTAAACCTAACCCCAAATATAAACCTAAAATCTAAACCTAAAATCTAAACCTAACCCCAAATCTAAACCTAAAATCTAAACCTGACCCCAAATCTAAACCTAACCCCAAAACTAAACCAAAAATCTAAACCTAAACCAAATCTAACCCTAACCCCAAATCTAAACCTAAAATCTAAACCTAACCCCAAATCTAAACCTAAAATCTAAACCTAAACCCAAGTCTAAACCTAACCCCAAATCTAAACCTAAAATCTAAACCTAACCCCAAATCTAAACCTAACCCCATATCTAAACCTAAAATCTAAACCTAACCCCAAATCTAAACCTAAAATCTAAACCTAACCCCAAATCTAAACCTAACCCCAAACCTAAACCTAAAATCTAAACCTAACCCCAAATCTAAACCTAACCCCAAATATAAACCTAAAATCTAAACCTAACCCCAAATCTAAACCTAAAATCTAAACCTAAAATCTAAACCTAACCCCAAATCTAAACCTAAAATCTAAACCTAACCCCAAATCTAAACCTAACCCCAAATCTAAACCTAAAATCTAAACCTAACCCCAAATCTAAACCTAACCCCAAATCTAAACCTAAAATCTAAACCTAACCCCAAATCTAAACCTAAAATCTAAACCTAACCCCAAATATAAACCTAAAATCTAAACCTAAAATCTAAACCTAACCCCAAATCTAAACCTAAAATCTAAACCTAACCACAAATCTAAACCTAACCCCAAATCTAAACCTAAAATCTAAACCTAACCCCAAATCTAAACCTAAAATCTAAACCTAACCCCAAATCTAAACCTAACCCCAAATCTAAACCTAACCCCAAATCTAAACCTAAAATCTAAACCTAACCCCAAATCTAAACCTAACCCCAAATCTAAACCTAAAATCTAAACCTAACCCCAAATCTAAACCTAAAATCTAAACCTAACCCCAAATCTAAACCTAAAATCTAAACCTAACCCCAAATCTAAACCTAACCCCAAATCTAAACCTAAAATCTAAACGTAACCCCAAATCTAAACCTAAAATCTAAACCTAACCCCAAATCTAAACCTAAAATCTAAACCTAACCCCAAATCTAAACCTAACCCCAAATCTAAACCTTAAATCTAAACCTAACCCCAAATCTAAACCTAAAATCTAAACCTAACCCCAAATCTAAACCTAACCCCAAATCTAAACCTAAAATCTAAACCTAACCCCAAATCTAAACCTAACCCCAAATCTAAACCTAAAATCTAAACCTAACCCCAAATCTAAACCTAAAATCTAAACCTAACCCCAAGTCTAAACCTAACCCCAAATCTAAACGTAAAATCTAAACCTAACCCCAAATCTAAACCTGAAATCTAAACCTAACCCCAAATCTAAACCTAAAATCTAAACCTAACCCCAAATATAAACCTAAAATCTAAACCTAAAATCTAAACCTAACCCCAAATCTAAACCTAAAATCTAAACCTGACCCCAAATCTAAACCTAACCCCAAATCTAAACCTAAAATCTAAACCTAACCCCAAATCTAAACCTAAAATCTAAACCTAACCCCAAATCTAAACCTAACCCCAAATCTAAACCTAAAATCTAAACCTAACCCCAAATCTAAACCTAAAATCTAAACCTAACACCAAATCTAAACCTAACCCCAAATCTAAACCTAAAATCTACACCTAACCCCAAATCTAAACCTAAAATCTAAACCTAAACCTAAAATCTAAACCTAACCCCAAATCTAAACCTAACCCCAAATCTAAACCTAAAATCTAAACCTAACCCCAAATCTAAACCTAACCCCAAATCTAAACCTTAAATCTAAACCTAACCCCAAATCTAAACCTAAAATCTAAACCTAACCCCAAATCTAAACCTAAAATCTAAACCTAACCCCAAATCTAAACCTAACCCCAAATCTAAACCTTAAATCTAAACCTAACCCCAAATCTAAACCTAAAATCTAAACCTAACCCCAAATCTAAACCTAACCCCAAATCTAAACCTAAAATCTAAACCTAACCCCAAATCTAAACCTAACCCCAAATCTAAACCTAAAATCTAAACCTAACCCCAAATCTAAACCTAAAATCTAAACCTAACCCCAAGTCTAAACCTAACCCCAAATCTAAACGTAAAATCTAAACCTAACCCCAAATCTAAACCTAAAATCTAAACCTAACCCCAAATCTAAACCTAAAATCTAAACCTAACCCCAAATCTAAACCTAACCCCAAATCTAAACCTAAAATCTAAACCTAACCCCAAATCTAAACCTAACCCCAAATCTAAACCTAAAATCTAAACCTAACCCTAAATCTAAACCTAACCCCAAATCTAAACCTAAAATCTAAACCTAACCCCAAATCTAAACCTAAAATCTAAACCTAACCCCAAATCTAAACCTAAAATCTACACCTAACCCCAAATCTAAACCTAAAATCTAAACCTAACCCCAAATCTAAACCTAAAATCTAAACCTAACCCCAAATCTAAACCTAACCCCAAATCTAAACCTAAAATCTAAACCTAACCCCAAATCTAAACCTAAAATCTAAACCTAACCCCAAATCTAAACCTAAAATCTAAACCTAACCCCAAATCTAAACCTAACCCCAAATCTAAACCTAAAATCTAAACCTAACCCCAAATCTAAACCTAAAATCCAAACCTAACCCCAAATCTAAACCTAAAATCTAAACCTAACCCCAAATCTAAACCTAAAATCTAAACCTAAAATCTAAACCTAAACCCAAATCTAAACCTAACCCCAAATCTAAAGCTAAAATCTAAACCTAACCCCAAATCTAAACCTAAAATCTAAACCTAACCCCAAATCTAAACCTAAAATCTGAACCTAACCCCAAATCTAAACCTAAAATCTAAACCTAACCCCAAATCTAAACCTAAAATCTAAACCTAACCCCAAATCTAAACCTAAAATCTAAACCTAAAATCTAAACCTAACCCCAAATCTAAACCTAAAATCTAAACCTAACCCCAAATCTAAACCTAACCCCAAATCTAAACCTAAAATCTAAACCTAACCCCAAATCTAAACCTAAAATCTAAACCTAACCCCAAATCTAAACCTAAAATCTAAACCTAACCCCAAATCTAAACCTAACCCCAAATCTAAACCTAAAATCTAAACCTAACCCCAAATCTAAACCTAAAATCTAAACCTAACCCCAAATCTAAACCTAACCCCAAATCTAAACCTAAAATCTAAACCTAACCCCAAATCTAAACCTAAAATCTAAACCTAACCCCAAATCTAAACCTAAAATCTAAACCTAAACCCAAATCTAAACCTAAAATCTAAACCTAACCCCAAATCTAACCCTTACCCCAAATATAAACCTAAAATCTAAACCTAACCCCAAATCTAAACCTAAAATCTAAACCTAACCCCAAATCTAAACCTAAAATCTAAACCTAACCCCAAATCTAAACCTAACCCCAAATCTAAACCTAAAATCTAAACCTAACCCCAAATCTAAACCTAAAATCTAAACCTAACCCCAAATCTAAACCTAACCCCAAATCTAAACCTAAAATCTAAACCTAACCCCAAGTCTAAACCTAACCCCAAATCTAAACCTAAAATCTAAACCTAACCCCAAATCTAAACCTTAAATCTAAACCTAACCCCAAATCTAAACCTAAAATCTACACCTAACCCCAAATCTAAACCTAAAATCTAAACCTAACCCCAAATCTAAACCTAACCCCAAATCTAAACCTAAAATCTAAACCTAACCCCAAATCTAAACCTAAAATCTAAACCTAACCCCAAATCTAAACCTAAAATCTAAACCTAACCCCAAATCTAAACCTAACCCCAAATCTAAACCTTAAATCTAAACCTAACCCCAAATCTAAACCTAAAATCTAAACCTAACCCCAAATCTAAACCTAAAATCTAAACCTAACCCCAAATCTAAACCTAACCCCAAATCTAAACCTTAAATCTAAACCTAACCCCAAATCTAAACCTAAAATCTAAACCTAACCCCAAATCTAAACCTAACCCCAAATCTAAACCTAAAATCTAAACCTAACCCCAAATCTAAACCTAACCCCAAATCTAAACCTAAAATCTAAACCTAACCCCAAATCTAAACCTAAAATCTAAACCTAACCCCAAGTCTAAACCTAACCCCAAATCTAAACCTAAAATCTAAACCTAACCCCAAATCTAAACCTAAAATCTAAACCTAACCCCAAATCTAAACCTAAAATCTACACCTAACCCCAAATCTAAACCTAAAATCTAAACCTAACCCCAAATCTAAACCTAAAATCTAAACCTAACCCCAAATCTAAACCTAACCCCAAATCTAAACCTAAAATCTAAACCTAACCCCAAATCTAAACCTAAAATCTAAACCTAACCCCAAATCTAAACCTAAAATCTAAACCTAACCCCAAATCTAAACCTAAAATCTAAACCTAACCCCAAATCTAAACCTAAAATCCAAACCTAACCCCAAATCTAAACCTAAAATCTAAACCTAACCCCAAATCTAAACCTAAAATCTAAACCTAAAATCTAAACCTAACCCCAAATCTAAACCTAACCCCAAATCTAAACCTAAAATCTAAACCTAACCCCAAATCTAAACCTAACCCCAAATCTAAACCTAAAATCTAAACCTAACCCCAAATCTAAACCTAAAATCTGAACCTAACCCCAAATCTAAACCTAAAATCTAAACCTAACCCCAAATCTAAACCTAAAATCTAAACCTAACCCCAAATCTGAACCTAAAATCTAAACCTAAAATCTAAACCTAACCCCAAATCTAAACCTAAAATCTAAACCTAACCCCAAATCTAAACCTAACCCCAAATCTAAACATAAAATCTAAACCTAACCCCAAATCTAAACCTAAAATCTAAACCTAACCCCAAATCTAAACCTAAAATCTAAACCTAACCCCAAATCTAAACCTAACCCCAAATCTAAACCTAAAATCTAAACCTAACCCCAAATCTAAACCTAAAATCTAAACCTAACCCCAAATCTAAACCTAACCCCAAATCTAAACCTAAAATCTAAACCTAACCCCAAATCTAAACCTAAAATCTAAACCTAACCCCAAATCTAAACCTAAAATCTAAACCTAAACCCAAATCTAAACCTAAAATCTAAACCTAACCCCAAATCTAAACCTTAACCCAAATATAAACCTAAAATCTAAACCTAACCCCAAGTCTAAACCTAAAATCTAAACCTAACCCCAAATCTAAACCTAAAATCTAAACCTAACCCCAAATCTAAACCTAACCCCAAATCTAAACCTAAAATCTAAACCTAACCCCAAATCTAAACCTAACCCCAAATCTAAACCTAAAATCTAAACCTAACCCCAAATCTAAACCTAAAATCTAAACCTAACCCCAAGTCTAAACCTAACCCCAAATCTAAACCTAAAATCTAAACCTAACCCCAAATCTAAACCTAAAATCTAAACCTAAGCCCAAATCTAAACCTAACCCCAAATCTAAACCTAAAATCTAAACCTAACCCCAAATCTAAACTTTACCCCAAATATAAACCTAAAATCTAAACCTAACCCCAAATCTAAACCTAAAATCTAAACCTAACCCCAAATCTAAACCTAACCCCAAATCTAAACCTAACCCCAAATCTAAACCCAAATCTAAACCTAACCCCAAATCTAAACCTAAAATCTAAACCTAACCCCAAATCTAAACCTAAAATCTAAACCTAACCCCAAATCTAAACCTAACCCCAAATCTAAACCTAAAATCTAAACCTAACCCCAAATCTAAACCTAACCCCAAATCTAAACCTAAAATCTAAACCTAACCCCAAATCTAAACCTAACCCCAAATCTAAACCTAAAATCTAAACCTAACCCCAAATCTAACCTAAAATCTAAACCTAACCCCAAATCTAAACCTAAAATCTAAACCTAACCCCAAATCTAAACCTAAAATCTAAACCTAACCCCAAATCTAAACCTTAAATGTAAACCTAACCACAAATCTAAACCTAACCCCAAATCTAAACCTAAAATCTAAACCTAACCCGAAATCTAAACCTAAAATCTAAACCTAACCCCAAATCTAAACCTTAAATCTAAACCTAACCCCAAATCTAAACCTAAAATCTAAACCTAACCCCAAATCTAAACCTAAAATCTAAACCTAACCCCAAATCTAAACCTAACCCCAAATCTAAACCTAAAATCTAAACCTAACCCCAAATCTAAACCTAAAATCTAAACCTAACCCCAAATCTAAACCTAAAATCTAAACCTAACCCCAAATCTAAACCTAAAATGTAAACCTAACCACAAATCTAAACCTAACCCCAAATCTAAACCTAAAATCTAAACCTAACCCCAAATCTAAACCTAAAATCTAAACCTAACCCCAAATCTAAACCTTAAATCTAAACCTAACCCCAAATCTAAACCTAAAATCTAAACCTAACCCCAAATCTAAACCTAAAATCTAAACCTAACCCCAAATCTAAACCTAACCCCAAATCTAAACCTAAAATCTAAACCTAACCCCAAATCTAAACCTAAAATCTAAACCTAACCCCAAATCTAAACCTAAAATCTAAACCTAACCCCAAATCTAAACCTAACCCCAAATCTAAACCTAAAATCTAAACCTAACGCCAAATCTAAACCTAACCCCAAATCTAAACCTAAAATCTAAACCTAACCCCAAATCTAAACCTAAAATCTAAACCTAACCCCAAATCTAAACCTAAAATCTAAACCTAACCCCAAATCTAAACCTAAAATGTAAACCTAACCACAAATCTAAACCTAACCCCAAATCTAAACCTAAAATCTAAACCTAACCCCAAATCTAAACCTAAAATCTAAACCTAACCCCAAATCTAAACCTAAAATCTAAACCTAACCCCAAATCTAAACCTAAAATCTAAACCTGACCCCAAATCTAAACCTAACCCCAAATCTAAACCTAAAATCTAAACCTAACCCCAAATCTAAACCTAAAATCTAAACCTAACCCCAAATCTGAAACCCAAATCCAAACCTAAAATCTAAACCTAACCCCAAATCTAAACCTAAAATCTAAACCTAACCCCAAATCTAAACCTAAAATCTAAACCTAACCCCAAATCTAAACCTAAAATCTAAACCTAACCCCAAATCTAAACCTAAAATCTAAGCCTAACCCCAAATCTAAACCTAAAATCTAAGCCTAACCCCAAATCTAAACCTAAAATCTAAACCTAACCCCAAATCTAAACCTAAAATCCAAACCTAACCCCAAATCTAAACCTAAAATCTAAACCTAACCCCAAATCTGAACCTAAAATCTAAACCTAAAATCTAAACCTAACCCCAAATCTAAACCTAACCCCAAATCTAAACCTAAAATCTAAACCTAACCCCAAATCTAAACCTAAAATCTAAACCTAACCCCAAATCTAAACCTAAAATCTAAACCTAAAATCTAAACCTAAACCCAAATCTAAACCTAAAATCTAAACCTAACCCCAAATCTAAACCTAACCCCAAATCTAAACCTAAAATATAAACCTAACCCCAAATGTAAACCTAAAATCTAAACCTAAAATCTAAACCTAACCCCAAATCTAAACCTAAAATCTAAACCTAACCCCAAATCTAAACCTAAAATCTAAAGCTAACCCCAAATCTAAACCTAACCCCAAATCTAAACCTAAAATCTAAACCTAACCCCAAATCTAAACCTAAAATCTAAAGCTAACCCCAAATCTAAACCTAACCCCAAATCTAAACCAAAAATCTAAACCTAAACCAAATCTAACCCTAACCCCAAATCTAAACCTAAAATCTAAACCTAACCCCAAATCTAAACCTAAAATCTAAACCTAACCCCAAGTCTAAACCTAACCCCAAATCTAAACCTAAAATCTAAACCTAACCCCAAATCTAAACCTAACCCCAAATCTAAACCTAAAATCTAAACCTAACCCCAAATCTAAACGAAAAATCTAAACCTAACCCCAAATCTAAACCTAACCCCAAACCTAAATCTAAAATCTAAACCTAACCCCAAATCTAAACCTAACCCCAAATATAAACCTAAAATCTAAACCTAACCCCAAATCTAAACCTAAAATCTAAACCTAAAATCTAAACCTAACCCCAAATCTAAACCTAAAATCTAAACCTAACCACAAATCTAAACCTAACCCCAAATCTAAACCTAAAATCTAAACCTAACCCCAAATCTAAACCTAACCCCAAATCTAAACCTAAAATCTAAACCTAACCCCAAATCTAAACCTAAAATCTAAACCTAACCCCAAATCTAAACCTAAAATCTAAACCTAAAATCTAAACCTAACCCCAAATCTAAACCTAAAATCTAAACCTGACCCCAAATCTAAACCTAACCCCAAATCTAAACCTAAAATCTAAACCTAACCCCAAATCTAAACCTAAAATCTAAACCTGACCCCAAATCTAAACCTAACCCCAAATCTAAACCTAAAATCTACACCTAACCCCAAATCTAAACCTAAAATCTAAACCTAACCCCAAATCTAAACCTAAAATCTAAACCTAACCCCAAGTCTAAACCTAAAATCTAAACCTAACCCCAAATCTAAACCTAAAATCTAAACCTAACCCCAAATCTAAACCTAACCCCAAATCTAAACCTTAAATCTAAACCTAACCCCAAATCTAAACCTAAAATCTAAACCTAACCCCAAATCTAAACCTAAAATCTAAACCTAACCCCAAATCTAAACCTAACCCCAAATCTAAACCTTAAATATAAACCTAACCCCAAATCTAAACCTAAAATCTAAACCTAACCCCAAATCTAAACCTAACCCCAAATCTAAACCTAAAATCTAAACCTAACCCCAAATCTAAACCTAACCCCAAATCTAAACCTAAAATCTAAACCTAACCCCAAATCTAAACCTAAAATCTAAACCTAACCCCAAGTCTAAACCTAACCCCAAATCTAAACCTAAAATCTAAACCTAACCCCAAATCTAAACCTAAAATCTAAACCTAACCCCAAATCTAAACCTAACCCCAAATCTAAACCTAAAATCTAAACCTAACCCCAAATCTAAACCTAAAATCTAAACCTAACCCCAAATCTAAACCTAACCCCAAATCTAAACCTAAAATCTAAACCTAACCCCAAATCTAAACCTAAAATCTAAACCTAACCCCAAATCTAAACCTAAAATCTAAACCTAACCCCAAATCTAAACCTTAAATCTAAACCTAACCCCAAATCTAAACCTAAAATCTAAACCTAACCCCAAATCTAAACCTAACCCCAAATCTAAACCTCAAATCTAAACCTAACCCCAAATCTAAACCTAAAATCTAAACCTAACCCCAAATCTAAACCTAAAATCTAAACCTAAAATCTAAACCTAACCCCAAATCTAAACCTAAAATCTAAACCTAACCCCAAATCTAAACCTAACCCCAAATCTAAACCTAAAATATAAACCTAACCCCAAATCTAAACCTAAAATCTAAACCTAACCCCAAATCTAAACCTAACCCCAAATCTAAACCAAAAATCTAAACCTAACCCAAATCTAACCCTAACCCCAAATATAAACCTAAAATCTAAACCTAAGCCCAAATCTAAACCTAAAATCTAAACCTAACCCCAAGTCTAAACCTAACCCCAAATCTAAACCTAAAATCTAAACCTAACCCCAAATCTAAACCTAAAATCTAAACCTAACCCCAAATCTAAACCTAAAATCTAAACCTAACCCCAAATCTAAACCTAAAATCTAAACCTAACCCCAAATCTAAACCTAAAATCTAAACCTAACCCCAAATCTAAACGTAACCCCAAATCTAAACCTAAAATCTAAAACTAACCCCAAATCTAAACCTAACCCCAAATCTTACCCAAATCTAAACCTAACCCCAAATCTAAACCTAAAATCTAAACCTAACCCCAAATCTAAACCTAAAATCTAAACCTAACCCCAAATGTAAACTTACCCCAAATCTGAACCTAAAATCTAAACCTAACCCCAAATCTAAACCTAAAATCTAAACCTAACCCCAAATCTAAACCTAAAATCTAAACCTAACCCCAAATCTAAACCTAAAATGTAAACCTAACCACAAATCTAAACCTAACCCCAAATCTAAACCTAAAATCTAAACCTAACCCCAAATCTAAACCTAAAATCTAAACCTAACCCCAAATCTAAACCTTAAATCTAAACCTAACCCCAAATCTAAACCTAAAATCTAAACCTAACCCCAAATCTAAACCTAAAATCTAAACCTAACCCCAAATCTAAACCTAACCCCAAATCTAAACCTAAAATCTAAACCTAACCCCAAATCTAAACCTAAAATCTAAACCTAACCCCAAATCTGAAACCCAAATCCAAACCTAAAATCTAAACCTAACCCCAAATCTAAACCTAAAATCTAAACCTAACCCCAAATCTAAACCTAAAATCTAAACCTAACCCCAAATCTAAACCTAAAATCTAAACCTAACCCCAAATCTAAACCTAACCCCAAATCTAAACCTTAAATCTAAACCTAACCCCAAATCTAAACCTAAAATCTAAACCTAACCCCAAATCTAAACCTAAAATCTAAACCTAACCCCAAGTCTAAACCTAACCCCAAATCTAAACCTAACCCCAAATCTAAACCTAAAATCTAAACCTAACCCCAAATCTAAACCTTACCCCAAATCTAAACCTAAAATCTAAACCTAACCCCAAATCTAAACCTAAAATCTAAACCTAACCCCAAATCTAAACCTAACCCCAAATCTAAACCTAAAATCTAAACCTAACCCCAAATCTAAACCTAAAATCTAAACCTAACCCCAAATCTAAACCTAACCCCAAATCTAAACCTAAAATCTAAACCTAACCCCAAATCTAAACCTAAAATCTAAACCTAACCCCAAATCTAAACCTAAAATCTAAACCTAACCCCAAATCTAAACCTAAAATCTAAACCTAACCCCAAATCTAAACCTAAAATGTAAACCTAACCACAAATCTAAACCTAACCCCAAATCTAAACCTAAAATCTAAACCTAACCCCAAATCTAAACCTAAAATCTAAACCTAACCCCAAATCTAAACCTTAAATCTAAACCTAACCCCAAATCTAAACCTAAAATCTAAACCTAACCCCAAATCTAAACCTAAAATCTAAACCTAACCCCAAATCTAAACCTAACCCCAAATCTAAACCTAAAATCTAAACCTAACCCCAAATCTAAACCTAAAATCTAAACCTAAACCCAAATCTAAACCTAAAATCTAAACCTAACCCCAAATCTAAACCTAACCCCAAATCTAAACCTAAAATCTAAACCTAACCCCAAATCTAAACCTAAAATCTAAACCTAACCCCAAATCTAAACCTAAAATCTAAACCTAACCCCAAATCTAAACCTAAAATCTAAACCTAACCCCAAATCTAAACCTAAAATGTAAACCTAACCACAAATCTAAACCTAACCCCAAATCTAAACCTAAAATCTAAACCTAACCCCAAATCTAAACCTTAAATCTAAACCTAACCCCAAATCTAAACCTAAAATCTAAACCTAACCCCAAATCTAAACCTAAAATCTAAACCTAACCCCAAATCTAAACCTAACCCCAAATCTAAACCTAAAATCTAAACCTAACCCCAAATCTGAAACCCAAATCCAAACCTAAAATCTAAACCTAACCCCAAATCTAAACCTAAAATCTAAACCTAACCCCAAATCTAAACCTAAAATCTAAACCTAACCCCAAATCTAAACCTAAAATCTAAGCCTAACCCCAAATCTAAACCTAAAATCTAAACCTAACCCCAAATCTAAACCTAAAATCCAAACCTAACCCCAAATCTAAACCTAAAATCTAAACCTAACCCCAAATCTAAACCTAAAATCTAAACCTAAAATCTAAACCTAACCCCAAATCTAAACCTAACCCCAAATCTAAACCTAAAATCTAAACCTAACCCCAAATCTAAACCTAACCCCAAATCTAAACCTAAAATCTAAACCTAACCCCAAATCTAAACCTAAAATCTAAACCTAACCCCAAATCTAAACCTAAAATCTAAACCTAAAATCTAAACCTAACCCCAAATCTAAACCTAAAATCTAAACCTAACCCCAAATCTAAACCTAAAATCTAAACCTAAAATCTAAACCTAACCCCAAATCTAAACCTAAAATCTAAACCTGACCCCAAATCTAAACCTAACCCCAAATCTAAACCTAAAATCTAAACCTAACCCCAAATCTAAACCTAAAATCTAAACCTGACCCCAAATCTAAACCTAACCCCAAATCTAAACCTAAAATCTACACCTAACCCCAAATCTAAACCTAAAATCTAAACCTAACCCCAAATCTAAACCTAAAATCTAAACCTAACCCCAAATCTAAACCTAACCCCAAATCTAAACCTAACCCCAAATCTAAACCTAAAATCTAAACCTAACCCCAAATCTAAACCTAAAATCTAAACCTAACCCCAAATCTAAACCTAACCCCAAATCTAAACCTTAAATCTAAACCTAACCCCAAATCTAAACCTAAAATCTAAACCTAACCCCAAATCTAAACCTAAAATCTAAACCTAACCCCAAATCTAAACCTAACCCCAAATCTAAACCTTAAATCTAAACCTAACCCCAAATCTAAAACTAAAATCTAAACCTAACCCCAAATCTAAACCTAACCCCAAATCTAAACCTAAAATCTAAACCTAACCCCAAATCTAAACCTAACCCCAAATCTAAACCTAAAATCTAAACCTAACCCCAAATCTAAACCTAAAATCTAAACCTAACCCCAAGTCTAAACCTAACCCCAAATCTAAACCTACAATCTAAACCTAACCCCAAATCTAAAAATAAAATCTAAACCTAACCCCAAATCTAAACCTAAAATCTAAACCTAACCCCAAATCTAAACCTAACCCCAAATCTAAACCCAAATCTAAACCTAACCCCAAATCTAAACCTAAAATCTAAACCTAAACCCAAATCTAAACCTAACCCCAAATCTAAACCTAAAATCTAAACCTAACCCCAAATCTAAACCTAACCCCAAATCTAAACCTAAAATCTAAACCTAACCCCAAATCTAAACCTAACCCCAAATCTAAACCTAAAATCTAAACCTAACCCCAAATCTAAACCTAAAATCTAAACCTAAAATCTAAACCTAACCCCAAATCTAAACCTAAAATCTAAACCTAACCCCAAATCTAAACCTAAAATCTAAACCTAACCCCAAATCTAAACCTAAAATCTAAACCTAACCCCAAATCTAAACCTAACCCCAAATCTAAACCTAAAATCTAAACCTAACCCCAAATCTAAACCTAAAATCTAAACCTAACCCCAAATCTAAACCTAAAATCTAAACCTAACCCCAAATCTAAACCTAAAATCTAAACCTAACCCCAAATCTGAAACCCAAATCCAAACCTAAAATCTAAACCTAACCCAAAATCTAAACCTAAAATCTAAACCTAACCCCAAATCTAAACCTAAAATCTAAACCTAACCCCAAATCTAAACCTAAAATCTAAACCTAACCCCAAATCTAAACCTAAAATCTAAGCCTAACCCCAAATCTAAACCTAAAATCTAAACCTAACCCCAAATCTAAACCTAAAATCTAAACCTAACCCCAAATCTAAACCTAAAATCCAAACCTAACCCCAAATCTAAACCTAAAATCTAAACCTAAAATCTAAACCTAACCCCAAATCTAAACCTAAAATCTAAACCTAACCCCAAATCTAAACCTAACCCCAAATCTAAACCTAACCCCAAATCTAAACCTAAAATCTAAACCTAACCCCAAATCTAAACCTAAAATCTAAACCTAACCCCAAATCTAAACCTAAAATCTAAACCTAACCCCAAATCTAAACCTAAAATCTAAACCTAACCCCAAATCTAAACCTAAAATCTAAACCTAACCCCAAATCTAAACCTAAAATCTAAACCTAAAATCTAAACCTAACCCCAAATCTAAACCTAAAATCTAAACCTAACCCCAAATCTAAACCTAACCCCAAATCTAAACCTAAAATATAAACCTAACCCCAAATCTAAACCTAAAATCTAAACCTAACCCCAAATCTAAACCTAAAATCTAAACCTAACCCCAAATCTAAACCTAAAATCTAAACCTAACCCCAAATCTAAACCTAAAATCTAAACCTAACCCCAAATCTAAACCTAACCCCAAATCTAAACCTAAAATCTAAACCTAACCCCAAATCTAAACCTAAAATCTAAACCTAACCCCAAATCTAAACCTAACCCCAAATCTAAACCTAAAATCTAAACCTAACCCCAAATCTAAACCTAAAATCTAAACCTAACCCCAAATCTAACCCTAACCCCAAATCTAAACCTAAAATCTAAACCTAACCCCAAATCTAAACCTAAAATCTAAACCTAACCCCAAATCTAAACCTAACCCCAAATCTAAACCTAAAATCTAAACCTAACCCCAAATCTAAACCTAACCCCAAATCTAAACCTAAAATCTAAACCTAACCCCAAATCTAAACCAAAAATCTAAACCTAACCCCAAATCTAAACCTAACCCCAAACCTAAACCTAAAATCTAAACCTAACCCCAAATCTAAACCTAACCCCAAATCTAAACCTAAAATCTAAACCTAACCCCAAATCTAAACCTAAAATCTAAACCTAAAATCTAAACCTAACCCCAAATCTAAACCTAAAATCTAAACCTAACCCCAAATCTAAACCTAACCCCAAATCTAAACCTAAAATCTAAACCTAACCCCAAATCTAAACCTAAAATCTAAACCTAACCCCAAATCTAAACCTAAAATCTAAACCTAAAATCTAAACCTAACCCCAAATCTAAACCTAAAATCTAAACCTAAAATCTAAACCTAACCCCAAATCTAAACCTAAAATCTAAACCTGACCCCAAATCTAAACCTAACCCCAAATCTAAACCTAAAATCTAAACCTAAACCCAAATCTAAACCTAAAATCTAAACCTAACCCCAAGTCTAAACCTAACCCCAAATCTAAACCTAAAATCTAAACCTAAAATCTAAACCTAACCCCAAATCTAAACCTAAAATCTAAACCTAACCCCAAATCTAAACGTAACCCCAAATCTAAACCTAAAATCTAAACCTAACCCCAAATCTAAACCTAACCCCAAATCTTACCCAAATCTAAACCTAACCCCAAATCTAAACCTAAAATCTAAACCTAACCCCAAATCTAAACCTAAAATCTAAACCTAACCCCAAATGTAAACTTACCCCAAATCTGAACCTAAAATCTAAACCTAACCCCAAATCTAAACCTAAAATCTAAACCTAACCCCAAATCTAAACCTAAAATCTAAACCTAACCCCAAATCTAAACCTAAAATGTAAACCTAACCACAAATCTAAACCTAACCCCAAATCTAAACCTAAAATCTAAACCTAACCCCAAATCTAAACCTAAAATCTAAACCTAACCCCAAATCTGAAACCCAAATCCAAACCTAAAATCTAAACCTAACCCCAAATCTAAACCTAAAATCTAAAACTAACCCCAAATCTAAACCTAAAATCTAAACCTAACCCCAAATCTAAACCTAAAATCTAAACCTAACCCCAAATCTAAACCTAAAATCTAAACCTAACCCCAAATCTAAACCTAACCCCAAATCTAAACCTAAAATCTAAACCTAACCCCAAATCTAAACCTAAAATCTAAACCTAACCCCAAATCTAAACCTAAAATCTAAACCTAACCCCAAGTCTAAACCTAAACCCAAATCTAAACCTAACCCCAAATCTAAACCTAAAATCTAAACCTAACCCCAAATCTAAACCTTACCCCAAATCTAAACCTAAAATCTAAACCTAACCCCAAATCTAAACCTAAAATCTAAACCTAACCCCAAATCTAAACCTAACCCCAAATCTAAACCCAAATCTAAACCTAACCCCAAATCTAAACCTAAAATCTAAACCTAACCCCAAATCTAAACCTAAAATCTAAACCTAACCCCAAATCTAAACCTAACCCCAAATCTAAACCTAAAATCTAAACCTAACCCCAAATCTAAACCTAAAATCTAAACCTAACCCCAAATCTAAACCTAAAATCTAAACCTAACCCCAAATCTAAACCTAACCCCAAATCTAAACCTAAAATCTAAACCTAACCCCAAATCTAAACCTAAAATCTAAACCTAACCCCAAATCTAAACCTAAAATCTAAACCTAACCCCAAATCTAAACCTAAAATGTAAACCTAACCACAAATCTAAACCTAACCCCAAATCTAAACCTAAAATCTAAACCTAACCCCAAATCTAAACCTAAAATCTAAACCTAACCCCAAATCTAAACCTTAAATCTAAACCTAACCCCAAATCTAAACCTAAAATCTAAACCTAACCCCAAATCTAAACCTAAAATCTAAACCTAACCCCAAATCTAAACCTAACCCCAAATCTAAACCTAAAATCTAAACCTAACCCCAAATCTAAACCTAAAATCTAAACCTAAACCCAAATCTAAACCTAAAATCTAAACCTAACCCCAAATCTAAACCTAACCCCAAATCTAAACCTAAAATCTAAACCTAACCCCAAATCTAAACCTAAAATCTAAACCTAACCCCAAATCTAAACCTAAAATCTAAACCTAACCCCAAATCTAAACCTAAAATCTAAACCTAACCCCAAATCTAAACCTAAAATGTAAACCTAACCACAAATCTAAACCTAACCCCAAATCTAAACCTAAAATCTAAACCTAACCCCAAATCTAAACCTTAAATCTAAACCTAACCCCAAATCTAAACCTAAAATCTAAACCTAACCCCAAATCTAAACCTAAAATCTAAACCTAACCCCAAATCTAAACCTAACCCCAAATCTAAACCTAAAATCTAAACCTAACCCCAAATCTAAACCTAAAATCTAAACCTAACCCCAAATCTAAACCTAAAATCTAAACCTAACCCCAAATCTAAACCTAAAATCTAAACCTAACCCCAAATCTGAAACCCAAATCCAAACCTAAAATCTAAACCTAACCCCAAATCTAAACCTAAAATCTAAACCTAACCCCAAATCTAAACCTAAAATCTAAACCTAACCCCAAATCTAAACCTAAAATCTAAACCTAACCCCAAATCTAAACCTAAAATCTAAGCCTAACCCCAAATCTAAACCTAAAATCTAAACCTAACCCCAAATCTAAACCTAAAATCTAAACCTAACCCCAAATCTAAACCTAAAATCTAAACCTAACCCCAAATCTAAACCTAAAATCTAAACCTAAAATCTAAACCTAACCCCAAATCTAAACCTAACCCCAAATCTAAACCTAAAATCTAAACCTAACCCCAAATCTAAACCTAACCCCAAATCTAAACCTAAAATCTAAACCTAACCCCAAATCTAAACCTAAAATCTAAACCTAACCCCAAATCTAAACCTAAAATCTAAACCTAACCCCAAATCTAAACCTAAAATCTAAACCTAACCCCAAATCTAAACCTAAAATCTAAACCTAAAATCTAAACCTAACCCCAAATCTAAACCTAAAATCTAAACCTAACCCCAAATCTAAACCTAAAATCTAAACCTAAAATCTAAACCTAACCCCAAATCTAAACCTAAAATCTAAACCTGACCCCAAATCTAAACCTAACCCCAAATCTAAACCTAAAATCTAAACCTAACCCCAAATCTAAACCTAAAATCTAAACCTGACCCCAAATCTACACCTAACCCCAAATCTAAACCTAAAATCTACACCTAACCCCAAATCTAAACCTAAAATCTAAACCTAACCCCAAATCTAAACCTAAAATCTAAACCTAACCCCAAATCTAAACCTAACCCCAAATCTAAACCTAAAATCCAAACCTAACCCCAAATCTAAACCTAAAATCTAAACCTAACCCCAAATCTAAACCTAAAATCTAAACCTAACCCCAAATCTAAACCTTAAATCTAAACCTAACCCCAAATCTAAACCTAAAATCTAAACCTAACCCCAAATCTAAACCTAAAATCTAAACCTAACCCCAAATCTAAACCTAACCCCAAATCTAAACCTAAAATCTAAACCTAACCCCAAATCTAAACCTAAAATCTAAACCTAAACCCAAATCTAAACCTAAAATCTAAACCTAACCCCAAATCTAAACCTAACCCCAAATCTAAACCTAAAATCTAAACCTAACCCCAAATCTAAACCTAAAATCTAAACCTAACCCCAAATCTAAACCTAAAATCTAAACCTAACCCCAAATCTAAACCTAAAATCTAAACCTAACCCCAAATCTAAACCTAAAATGTAAACCTAACCACAAATCTAAACCTAACCCCAAATCTAAACCTAAAATCTAAACCTAACCCCAAATCTAAACCTTAAATCTAAACCTAACCCCAAATCTAAACCTAAAATCTAAACCTAACCCCAAATCTAAACCTAAAATCTAAACCTAACCCCAAATCTAAACCTAACCCCAAATCTAAACCTAAAATCTAAACCTAACCCCAAATCTGAAACCCAAATCCAAACCTAAAATCTAAACCTAACCCCAAATCTAAACCTAAAATCTAAACCTAACCCCAAATCTAAACCTAAAATCTAAACCTAACCCCAAATCTAAACCTAAAATCTAAGCCTAACCCCAAATCTAAACCTAAAATCTAAACCTAACCCCAAATCTAAACCTAAAATCCAAACCTAACCCCAAATCTAAACCTAAAATCTAAACCTAACCCCAAATCTAAACCTAAAATCTAAACCTAAAATCTAAACCTAACCCCAAATCTAAACCTAACCCCAAATCTAAACCTAAAATCTAAACCTAACCCCAAATCTAAACCTAACCCCAAATCTAAACCTAAAATCTAAACCTAACCCCAAATCTAAACCTAAAATCTAAACCTAACCCCAAATCTAAACCTAAAATCTAAACCTAACCCCAAATCTAAACCTAAAATCTAAACCTAACCCCAAATCTAAACCTAAAATCTAAACCTAAAATCTAAACCTAACCCCAAATCTAAACCTAAAATCTAAACCTAACCCCAAATCTAAACCTAAAATCTAAACCTAAAATCTAAACCTAACCCCAAATCTAAACCTAAAATCTAAACCTGACCCCAAATCTAAACCTAACCCCAAATCTAAACCTAAAATCTAAACCTAACCCCAAATCTAAACCTAAAATCTAAACCTGACCCCAAATCTAAACCTAACCCCAAATCTAAACCTAAAATCTACACCTAACCCCAAATCTAAACCTAAAATCTAAACCTAACCCCAAATCTAAACCTAAAATCTAAACCTAACCCCAAATCTAAACCTAACCCCAAATCTAAACCTAACCCCAAATCTAAACCTAAAATCTAAACCTAACCCCAAATCTAAACCTAAAATCTAAACCTAACCCCAAATCTAAACCTAACCCCAAATCTAAACCTTAAATCTAAACCTAACCCCAAATCTAAACCTAAAATCTAAACCTAACCCCAAATCTAAACGTAAAATCTAAACCTAACCCCAAATCTAAACCTAACCCCAAATCTAAACCTTAAATCTAAACCTAACCCCAAATCTAAAACTAAAATCTAAACCTAACCCCAAATCTAAACCTAACCCCAAATCTAAACCTAAAATCTAAACCTAACCCCAAATCTAAACCTAACCCCAAATCTAAACCTAAAATCTAAACCTAACCCCAAATCTAAACCTAAAATCTAAACCTAACCCCAAGTCTAAACCTAACCCCAAATCTAAACCTACAATCTAAACCTAACCCCAAATCTAAAAATAAAATCTAAACCTAACCCCAAATCTAAACCTAAAATCTAAACCTAACCCCAAATCTAAACCTACCCCAAATCTAAACCCAAATCTAAACCTAACCCCAAATCTAAACCTAAAATCTAAACCTAACCCCAAATCTAAACCTAACCCCAAATCTAAACCTAAAATCTAAACCTAACCCCAAATCTAAACCTAACCCCAAATCTAAACCTAAAATCTAAACCTAACCCCAAATCTAAACCTAACCCCAAATCTAAACCTAAAATCTAAACCTAACCCCAAATCTAAACCTAACCCCAAATCTAAACCTAAAATCTAAACCTAACCCCAAATCTAAACCTAAAATCTAAACCTAACCCCAAATCTGAAACCCAAATCCAAACCTAAAATCTAAACCTAACCCCAAATCTAAACCTAAAATCTAAACCTAACCCCAAATCTAAACCTAAAATCTAAACCTAACCCCAAATCTAAACCTAAAATCTAAACCTAACCCCAAATCTAAACCTAACCCCAAATCTAAACCTAAAATCTAAACCTAACCCCAAATCTAAACCTAAAATCTAAACCTAACCCCAAATCTAAACCTAAAATCTAAACCTAACCCCAAGTCTAAACCTAAACCCAAATCTAAACCTAACCCCAAATCTAAACCTAAAATCTAAACCTAACCCCAAATCTAAACCTTACCCCAAATCTAAACCTAAAATCTAAACCTAACCCCAAATCTAAACCTAAAATCTAAACCTAACCCCAAATCTAAACCTAACCCCAAATCTAAACCCAAATCTAAACCTAACCCCAAATCTAAACCTAAAATCTAAACCTAACCCCAAATCTAAACCTAAAATCTAAACCTAACCCCAAATCTAAACCTAACCCCAAATCTAAACCTAAAATCTAAACCTAACCCCAAATCTAAACCTAAAATCTAAACCTAACCCCAAATCTAAACCTAAAATCTAAACCTAACCCCAAATCTAAACCTAACCCCAAATCTAAACCTAAAATCTAAACCTAACCCCAAATCTAAACCTAAAATCTAAACCTAACCCCAAATCTAAACCTAAAATCTAAACCTAACCCCAAATCTAAACCTAAAATCGTAAACCTAACCACAAATCTAAACCTAACCCCAAATCTAAACCTAAAATCTAAACCTAACCCCAAATCTAAACCTAAAATCTAAACCTAACCCCAAATCTAAACCTTAAATCTAAACCTAACCCAAAATCTAAACCTAAAATCTAAACCTAACCCCAAATCTAAACCTAAAATCTAAACCTAACCCCAAATCTAAACCTAACCCCAAATCTAAACCTAAAATCTAAACCTAACCCCAAATCTAAACCTAAAATCTAAACCTAAACCCAAATCTAAACCTAAAATCTAAACCTAACCCCAAATCTAAACCTAACCCCAAATCTAAACCTAAAATCTAAACCTAACCCCAAATCTAAACCTAAAATCTAAACCTAACCCCAAATCTAAACCTAAAATCTAAACCTAACCCCAAATCTAAACCTAAAATCTAAACCTAACCCCAAATCTAAACCTAAAATGTAAACCTAACCACAAATCTAAACCTAACCCCAAATCTAAACCTAAAATCTAAACCTAACCCCAAATCTAAACCTTAAATCTAAACCTAACCCCAAATCTAAACCTAAAATCTAAACCTAACCCCAAATCTAAACCTAAAATCTAAACCTAACCCCAAATCTAAACCTAACCCCAAATCTAAACCTAAAATCTAAACCTAACCCCAAATCTAAACCTAAAATCTAAACCTAACCCCAAATCTAAACCTAAAATCTAAACCTAACCCCAAATCTAAACCTAAAATCTAAACCTAACCCCAAATCTGAAACCCAAATCCAAACCTAAAATCTAAACCTAACCCCAAATCTAAACCTAAAATCTAAACCTAACCCCAAATCTAAACCTAAAATCTAAACCTAACCCCAAATCTAAACCTAAAATCTAAACCTAACCCCAAATCTAAACCTAAAATCTAAACCTAACCCCAAATCTAAACCTAAAATCTAAACCTAACCCCAAATCTAAACCTAAAATCTAAACCTAACCCCAAATCTAAACCTAAAATCTAAACCTAACCCCAAATCTAAACCTAAAATCTAAACCTAAAATCTAAACCTAACCCCAAATCTAAACCTAACCCCAAATCTAAACCTAAAATCTAAACCTAACCCCAAATCTAAACCTAACCCCAAATCTAAACCTAAAATCTAAACCTAACCCCAAATCTAAACCTAAAATCTAAACCTAACCCCAAATCTAAACCTAAAATCTAAACCTAACCCCAAATCTAAACCTAAAATCTAAACCTAACCCCAAATCTAAACCTAAAATCTAAACCTAAAATCTAAACCTAACCCCAAATCTAAACCTAACCCCAAATCTAAACCTAAAATCTAAACCTAACCCCAAATCTAAACCTAACCCCAAATCTAAACCTAAAATCTAAACCTAACCCCAAATCTAAACCTAAAATCTAAACCTAACCCCAAATCTAAACCTAAAATCTAAACCTAACCCCAAATCTAAACCTAAAATCTAAACCTAACCCCAAATCTAAACCTAAAATCTAAACCTAAAATCTAAACCTAACCCCAAATCTAAACCTAAAATCTAAACCTAACCCCAAATCTAAACCTAAAATCTAAACCTAAAATCTAAACCTAACCCCAAATCTAAACCTAAAATCTAAACCTGACCCCAAATCTAAACCTAACCCCAAATCTAAACCTAAAATCTAAACCTAACCCCAAATCTAAACCTAAAATCTAAACCTGACCCCAAATCTACACCTAACCCCAAATCTAAACCTAAAATCTACACCTAACCCCAAATCTAAACCTAAAATCTAAACCTAACCCCAAATCTAAACCTAAAATCTAAACCTAACCCCAAATCTAAACCTAACCCCAAATCTAAACCTAAAATCCAAACCTAACCCCAAATCTAAACCTAAAATCTAAACCTAACCCCAAATCTAAACCTAAAATCTAAACCTAACCCCAAATCTAAACCTTAAATCTAAACCTAACCCCAAATCTAAACCTAAAATCTAAACCTAACCCCAAATCTAAACCTAAAATCTAAACCTAACCCCAAATCTAAACCTAACCCCAAATCTAAACCTAAAATCTAAACCTAACCCCAAATCTAAACCTAAAATCTAAACCTAAACCCAAATCTAAACCTAAAATCTAAACCTAACCCCAAATCTAAACCTAACCCCAAATCTAAACCTAAAATCTAAACCTAACCCCAAATCTAAACCTAAAATCTAAACCTAACCCCAAATCTAAACCTAAAATCTAAACCTAACCCCAAATCTAAACCTAAAATCTAAACCTAACCCCAAATCTAAACCTAAAATGTAAACCTAACCACAAATCTAAACCTAACCCCAAATCTAAACCTAAAATCTAAACCTAACCCCAAATCTAAACCTTAAATCTAAACCTAACCCCAAATCTAAACCTAAAATCTAAACCTAACCCCAAATCTAAACCTAAAATCTAAACCTAACCCCAAATCTAAACCTAACCCCAAATCTAAACCTAAAATCTAAACCTAACCCCAAATCTGAAACCCAAATCCAAACCTAAAATCTAAACCTAACCCCAAATCTAAACCTAAAATCTAAACCTAACCCCAAATCTAAACCTAAAATCTAAACCTAACCCCAAATCTAAACCTAAAATCTAAGCCTAACCCCAAATCTAAACCTAAAATCTAAACCTAACCCCAAATCTAAACCTAAAATCCAAACCTAACCCCAAATCTAAACCTAAAATCTAAACCTAACCCCAAATCTAAACCTAAAATCTAAACCTAAAATCTAAACCTAACCCCAAATCTAAACCTAACCCCAAATCTAAACCTAAAATCTAAACCTAACCCCAAATCTAAACCTAACCCCAAATCTAAACCTAAAATCTAAACCTAACCCCAAATCTAAACCTAAAATCTAAACCTAACCCCAAATCTAAACCTAAAATCTAAACCTAACCCCAAATCTAAACCTAAAATCTAAACCTAACCCCAAATCTAAACCTAAAATCTAAACCTAAAATCTAAACCTAACCCCAAATCTAAACCTAAAATCTAAACCTAACCCCAAATCTAAACCTAAAATCTAAACCTAAAATCTAAACCTAACCCCAAATCTAAACCTAAAATCTAAACCTGACCCCAAATCTAAACCTAACCCCAAATCTAAACCTAAAATCTAAACCTAACCCCAAATCTAAACCTAAAATCTAAACCTGACCCCAAATCTAAACCTAACCCCAAATCTAAACCTAAAATCTACACCTAACCCCAAATCTAAACCTAAAATCTAAACCTAACCCCAAATCTAAACCTAAAATCTAAACCTAACCCCAAATCTAAACCTAACCCCAAATCTAAACCTAACCCCAAATCTAAACCTAAAATCTAAACCTAACCCCAAATCTAAACCTAAAATCTAAACCTAACCCCAAATCTAAACCTAACCCCAAATCTAAACCTTAAATCTAAACCTAACCCCAAATCTAAACCTAAAATCTAAACCTAACCCCAAATCTAAACGTAAAATCTAAACCTAACCCCAAATCTAAACCTAACCCCAAATCTAAACCTTAAATCTAAACCTAACCCCAAATCTAAAACTAAAATCTAAACCTAACCCCAAATCTAAACCTAACCCCAAATCTAAACCTAAAATCTAAACCTAACCCCAAATCTAAACCTAACCCCAAATCTAAACCTAAAATCTAAACCTAACCCCAAATCTAAACCTAAAATCTAAACCTAACCCCAAGTCTAAACCTAACCCCAAATCTAAACCTACAATCTAAACCTAACCCCAAATCTAAAAATAAAATCTAAACCTAACCCCAAATCTAAACCTAAAATCTAAACCTAACCCCAAATCTAAACCTAACCCCAAATCTAAACCCAAATCTAAACCTAACCCCAAATCTAAACCTAAAATCTAAACCTAACCCCAAATCTAAACCTAACCCCAAATCTAAACCTAAAATCTAAACCTAACCCCAAATCTAAACCTAACCCCAAATCTAAACCTAAAATCTAAACCTAACCCCAAATCTAAACCTAACCCCAAATCTAAACCTAAAATCTAAACCTAACCCCAAATCTAAACCTAACCCCAAATCTAAACCTAAAATCTAAACCTAACCCCAAATCTAAACCTAAAATCTAAACCTAACCCCAAATCTGAAACCCAAATCCAAACCTAAAATCTAAACCTAACCCCAAATCTAAACCTAAAATCTAAACCTAACCCCAAATCTAAACCTAAAATCTAAACCTAACCCCAAATCTAAACCTAAAATCTAAACCTAACCCCAAATCTAAACCTAACCCCAAATCTAAACCTAAAATCTAAACCTAACCCCAAATCTAAACCTAAAATCTAAACCTAACCCCAAATCTAAACCTAAAATCTAAACCTAACCCCAAGTCTAAACCTAAACCCAAATCTAAACCTAACCCCAAATCTAAACCTAAAATCTAAACCTAACCCCAAATCTAAACCTTACCCCAAATCTAAACCTAAAATCTAAACCTAACCCCAAATCTAAACCTAAAATCTAAACCTAACCCCAAATCTAAACCTAACCCCAAATCTAAACCCAAATCTAAACCTAACCCCAAATCTAAACCTAAAATCTAAACCTAACCCCAAATCTAAACCTAAAATCTAAACCTAACCCCAAATCTAAACCTAACCCCAAATCTAAACCTAAAATCTAAACCTAACCCCAAATCTAAACCTAAAATCTAAACCTAACCCCAAATCTAAACCTAAAATCTAAACCTAACCCCAAATCTAAACCTAACCCCAAATCTAAACCTAAAATCTAAACCTAACCCCAAATCTAAACCTAAAATCTAAACCTAACCCCAAATCTAAACCTAAAATCTAAACCTAACCCCAAATCTAAACCTAAAATGTAAACCTAACCACAAATCTAAACCTAACCCCAAATCTAAACCTAAAATCTAAACCTAACCCCAAATCTAAACCTAAAATCTAAACCTAACCCCAAATCTAAACCTTAAATCTAAACCTAACCCCAAATCTAAACCTAAAATCTAAACCTAACCCCAAATCTAAACCTAAAATCTAAACCTAACCCCAAATCTAAACCTAACCCCAAATCTAAACCTAAAATCTAAACCTAACCCCAAATCTAAACCTAAAATCTAAACCTAAACCCAAATCTAAACCTAAAATCTAAACCTAACCCCAAATCTAAACCTAACCCCAAATCTAAACCTAAAATCTAAACCTAACCCCAAATCTAAACCTAAAATCTAAACCTAACCCCAAATCTAAACCTAAAATCTAAACCTAACCCCAAATCTAAACCTAAAATCTAAACCTAACCCCAAATCTAAACCTAAAATGTAAACCTAACCACAAATCTAAACCTAACCCCAAATCTAAACCTAAAATCTAAACCTAACCCCAAATCTAAACCTTAAATCTAAACCTAACCCCAAATCTAAACCTAAAATCTAAACCTAACCCCAAATCTAAACCTAAAATCTAAACCTAACCCCAAATCTAAACCTAACCCCAAATCTAAACCTAAAATCTAAACCTAACCCCAAATCTAAACCTAAAATCTAAACCTAACCCCAAATCTAAACCTAAAATCTAAACCTAACCCCAAATCTAAACCTAAAATCTAAACCTAACCCCAAATCTGAAACCCAAATCCAAACCTAAAATCTAAACCTAACCCCAAATCTAAACCTAAAATCTAAACCTAACCCCAAATCTAAACCTAAAATCTAAACCTAACCCCAAATCTAAACCTAAAATCTAAACCTAACCCCAAATCTAAACCTAAAATCTAAACCTAACCCCAAATCTAAACCTAAAATCTAAACCTAACCCCAAATCTAAACCTAAAATCTAAACCTAACCCCAAATCTAAACCTAAAATCTAAACCTAACCCCAAATCTAAACCTAAAATCTAAACCTAAAATCTAAACCTAACCCCAAATCTAAACCTAACCCCAAATCTAAACCTAAAATCTAAACCTAACCCCAAATCTAAACCTAACCCCAAATCTAAACCTAAAATCTAAACCTAACCCCAAATCTAAACCTAAAATCTAAACCTAACCCCAAATCTAAACCTAAAATCTAAACCTAACCCCAAATCTAAACCTAAAATCTAAACCTAACCCCAAATCTAAACCTAAAATCTAAACCTAAAATCTAAACCTAACCCCAAATCTAAACCTAAAATCTAAACCTAACCCGAAATCTAAACCTAAAATCTAAACCTAAAATCTAAACCTAACCCCAAATCTAAACCTAAAATCTAAACCTAACCCCAAATCTAAACCTAACCCCAAATCTAAACCTAAAATCTAAACCTAACCCCAAATCTAAACCTAAAATCTAAACCTGACCCCAAATCTACACCTAACCCCAAATCTAAACCTAAAATCTACACCTAACCCCAAATCTAAACCTAAAATCTAAACCTAACCCCAAATCTAAACCTAAAATCTAAACCTAACCCCAAATCTAAACCTAACCCCAAATCTAAACCTAAAATCTAAACCTAACCCCAAATCTAAACCTAAAATCTAAACCTAACCCCAAATCTAAACCTAAAATCTAAACCTAACCCCAAATCTAAACCTTAAATCTAAACCTAACCCCAAATCTAAACCTAAAATCTAAACCTAACCCCAAATCTAAACCTAAAATCTAAACCTAACCCCAAATCTAAACCTAACCCCAAATCTAAACCTAAAATCTAAACCTAACCCCAAATCTAAACCTAAAATCTAAACCTAAACCCAAATCTAAACCTAAAATCTAAACCTAACCCCAAATCTAAACCTAACCCCAAATCTAAACCTAAAATCTAAACCTAACCCCAAATCTAAACCTAAAATCTAAACCTAACCCCAAATCTAAACCTAAAATCTAAACCTAACCCCAAATCTAAACCTAAAATCTAAACCTAACCCCAAATCTAAACCTAAAATGTAAACCTAACCACAAATCTAAACCTAACCCCAAATCTAAACCTAAAATCTAAACCTAACCCCAAATCTAAACCTTAAATCTAAACCTAACCCCAAATCTAAACCTAAAATCTAAACCTAACCCCAAATCTAAACCTAAAATCTAAACCTAACCCCAAATCTAAACCTAACCCCAAATCTAAACCTAAAATCTAAACCTAACCCCAAATCTGAAACCCAAATCCAAACCTAAAATCTAAACCTAACCCCAAATCTAAACCTAAAATCTAAACCTAACCCCAAATCTAAACCTAAAATCTAAACCTAACCCCAAATCTAAACCTAAAATCTAAGCCTAACCCCAAATCTAAACCTAAAATCTAAACCTAACCCCAAATCTAAACCTAAAATCTAAACCTAACCCCAAATCTAAACCTAAAATCTAAACCTAACCCCAAATCTAAACCTAAAATCTAAACCTAAAATCTAAACCTAACCCCAAATCTAAACCTAACCCCAAATCTAAACCTAAAATCTAAACCTAACCCCAAATCTAAACCTAACCCCAAATCTAAACCTAAAATCTAAACCTAACCCCAAATCTAAACCTAAAATCTAAACCTAACCCCAAATCTAAACCTAAAATCTAAACCTAACCCCAAATCTAAACCTAAAATCTAAACCTAACCCCAAATCTAAACCTAAAATCTAAACCTAAAATCTAAACCTAACCCCAAATCTAAACCTAAAATCTAAACCTAACCCCAAATCTAAACCTAAAATCTAAACCTAAAATCTAAACCTAACCCCAAATCTAAACCTAAAATCTAAACCTGACCCCAAATCTAAACCTAACCCCAAATCTAAACCTAAAATCTAAACCTAACCCCAAATCTAAACCTAAAATCTAAACCTGACCCCAAATCTAAACCTAACCCCAAATCTAAACCTAAAATCTACACCTAACCCCAAATCTAAACCTAAAATCTAAACCTAACCCCAAATCTAAACCTAAAATCTAAACCTAACCCCAAATCTAAACCTAACCCCAAATCTAAACCTAACCCCAAATCTAAACCTAAAATCTAAACCTAACCCCAAATCTAAACCTAAAATCTAAACCTAACCCCAAATCTAAACCTAACCCCAAATCTAAACCTTAAATCTAAACCTAACCCCAAATCTAAACCTAAAATCTAAACATAACCCCAAATCTAAACCTAAAATCTAAACCTAACCCCAAATCTAAACCTAACCCCAAATCTAAACCTTAAATCTAAACCTAACCCCAAATCTAAAACTAAAATCTAAACCTAACCCCAAATCTAAACCTAACCCCAAATCTAAACCTAAAATCTAAACCTAACCCCAAATCTAAACCTAACCCCAAATCTAAACCTAAAATCTAAACCTAACCCCAAATCTAAACCTAAAATCTAAACCTAACCCCAAGTCTAAACCTAACCCCAAATCTAAACCTACAATCTAAACCTAACCCCAAATCTAAAAATAAAATCTAAACCTAACCCCAAATCTAAACCTAAAATCTAAACCTAACCCCAAATCTAAACCTAACCCCAAATCTAAACCCAAATCTAAACCTAACCCCAAATCTAAACCTAAAATCTAAACCTAACCCCAAATCTAAACCTAACCCCAAATCTAAACCTAAAATCTAAACCTAACCCCAAATCTAAACCTAACCCCAAATCTAAACCTAAAATCTAAACCTAACCCCAAATCTAAACCTAACCCCAAATCTAAACCTAAAATCTAAACCTAACCCCAAATCTAAACCTAAAATCTAAACCTAAAATCTAAACCTAACCCCAAATCTAAACCTAAAATCTAAACCTAACCCCAAATCTAAACCTAAAATCTAAACCTAACCCCAAATCTAAACCTAAAATCTAAACCTAACCCCAAATCTAAACCTAACCCCAAATCTAAACCTAAAATCTAAACCTAACCCCAAATCTAAACCTAAAATCTAAACCTAACCCCAAATCTAAACCTAAAATCTAAACCTAACCCCAAATCTAAACCTAAAATCTAAACCTAACCCCAAATCTGAAACCCAAATCCAAACCTAAAATCTAAACCTAACCCCAAATCTAAACCTAAAATCTAAACCTAACCCCAAATCTAAACCTAAAATCTAAACCTAACCCCAAATCTAAACCTAAAATCTAAACCTAACCCCAAATCTAAACCTAAAATCTAAGCCTAACCCCAAATCTAAACCTAAAATCTAAACCTAACCCCAAATCTAAACCTAAAATCTAAACCTAACCCCAAATCTAAACCTAAAATCCAAACCTAACCCCAAATCTAAACCTAAAATCTAAACCTAAAATCTAAACCTAACCCCAAATCTAAACCTAAAATCTAAACCTAACCCCAAATCTAAACCTAACCCCAAATCTAAACCTAACCCCAAATCTAAACCTAAAATCTAAACCTAACCCCAAATCTAAACCTAAAATCTAAACCTAACCCCAAATCTAAACCTAAAATCTAAACCTAACCCCAAATCTAAACCTAAAATCTAAACCTAACCCCAAATCTAAACCTAAAATCTAAACCTAACCCCAAATCTAAACCTAAAATCTAAACCTAAAATTTAAACCTAACCCCAAATCTAAACCTAAAATCTAAACCTAACCCCAAATCTAAACCTAACCCCAAATCTAAACCTAAAATATAAACCTAACCCCAAATCTAAACCTAAAATCTAAACCTAACCCCAAATCTAAACCTAAAATCTAAACCTAACCCCAAATCTAAACCTAAAATCTAAACCTAACCCCAAATCTAAACCTAAAATCTAAACCTAACCCCAAATCTAAACCTAACCCCAAATCTAAACCTAAAATCTAAACCTAACCCCAAATCTAAACCTAAAATCTAAACCTAACCCCAAATCTAAACCTAACCCCAAATCTAAACCTAAAATCTAAACCTAACCCCAAATCTAAACCTAAAATCTAAACCTAACCCCAAATCTAACCCTAACCCCAAATCTAAACCTAAAATCTAAACCTAACCCCAAATCTAAACCTAAAATCTAAACCTAACCCCAAATCTAAACCTAACCCCAAATCTAAACCTAAAATCTAAACCTAACCCCAAATCTAAACCTAACCCCATATCTAAACCTAAAATCTAAACCTAACCCCAAATCTAAACCAAAAATCTAAACCTAAACCCAAATCTAAACCTAACCCCAAACCTAAACCTAAAATCTAAACCTAACCCCAAATCTAAACCTAACCCCAAATCTAAACCTAAAATCTAAACCTAACCCCAAATCTAAACCTAAAATCTAAACCTAAAATCTAAACCTAACCCCAAATCTAAACCTAAAATCTAAACCTAACCCCAAATCTAAACCTAATCCCAAATCTAAACCTAAAATCTAAACCTAACCCCAAATCTAAACCTAAAATCTAAACCTAACCCCAAATCTAAACCTAAAATCTAAACCTAAAATCTAAACCTAACCCCAAATCTAAACCTAAAATCTAAACCTAAAATCTAAACCTAACCCCAAATCTAAACCTAAAATCTAAACCTGACCCCAAATCTAAACCTAACCCCAAATCTAAACCTAAAATCTAAACCTAAACCCAAATCTAAACCTAAAATCTAAACCTAACCCCAAGTCTAAACCTAACCCCAAATCTAAACCTAACCCCAAATCTAAACCTAAAATCTAAACCTAACCCCAAATCTAAACCTAAAATCTAAACCTAACCCCAAATCTAAACGTAACCCCAAATCTAAACCTAAAATCTAAACCTAACCCCAAATCTAAACCTAACCCCAAATCTTACCGAAATCTAAACCTAACCCCAAATCTAAACCTAAAATCTAAACCTAACCCCAAATCTAAACCTAAAATCTAAACCTAACCCCAAATGTAAACTTACCCCAAATCTGAACCTAAAATCTAAACCTAACCCCAAATCTAAACCTAAAATCTAAACCTAACCCCAAATCTAAACCTAAAATCTAAACCTAACCCCAAATCTAAACCTAAAATGTAAACCTAACCACAAATCTAAACCTAACCCCAAATCTAAACCTAAAATCTAAACCTAACCCCAAATCTAAACCTAAAATCTAAACCTAACCCCAAATCTAAACCTTAAATCTAAACCTAACCCCAAATCTAAACCTAAAATCTAAACCTAACCCCAAATCTAAACCTAAAATCTAAACCTAACCCCAAATCTAAACCTAACCCCAAATCTAAACCTAAAATCTAAACCTAACCCCAAATCTAAACCTAAAATCTAAACCTAACCCCAAATCTGAAACCCAAATCCAAACCTAAAATCTAAACCTAACCCCAAATCTAAACCTAAAATCTAAAACTAACCCCAAATCTAAACCTAAAATCTAAACCTAACCCCAAATCTAAACCTAAAATCTAAACCTAACCCCAAATCTAAACCTAAAATCTAAACCTAACCCCAAATCTAAACCTAACCCCAAATCTAAACCTAAAATCTAAACCTAACCCCAAATCTAAACCTAAAATCTAAACCTAACCCCAAATCTAAACCTAAAATCTAAACCTAACCCCAAGTCTAAACCTAAACCCAAATCTAAACCTAACCCCAAATCTAAACCTAAAATCTAAACCTAACCCCAAGTCTAAACCTAACCCCAAATCTAAACCTAAAATCTAAACCTAACCCCAAATCTAAACCTAAAATCTAAACCTAACCCCAAATCTAAACCTAACCCCAAATCTAAACCCAAATCTAAACCTAACCCCAAATCTAAACCTAAAATCTAAACCTAACCCCAAATCTAAACCTAAAATCTAAACCTAACCCCAAATCTAAACCTAACCCCAAATCTAAACCTAAAATCTAAACCTAACCCCAAATCTAAACCTAAAATCTAAACCTAACCCCAAATCTAAACCTAAAATCTAAACCTAACCCCAAATCTAAACCTAACCCCAAATCTAAACCTAAAATCTAAACCTAACCCCAAATCTAAACCTAAAATCTAAACCTAACCCCAAATCTAAACCTAAAATCTAAACCTAACCCCAAATCTAAACCTAAAATGTAAACCTAACCACAAATCTAAACCTAACCCCAAATCTAAACCTAAAATGTAAACCTAACCACAAATCTAAACCTAACCCCAAATCTAAACCTAAAATCTAAACCTAACCCCAAATCTAAACCTAAAATCTAAACCTAACCCCAAATCTAAACCTTAAATCTAAACCTAACCCCAAATCTAAACCTAAAATCTAAACCTAACCCCAAATCTAAACCTAAAATCTAAACCTAACCCCAAATCTAAACCTAACCCCAAATCTAAACCTAAAATCTAAACCTAACCCCAAATCTAAACCTAAAATCTAAACCTAAACCCAAATCTAAACCTAAAATCTAAACCTAACCCCAAATCTAAACCTAACCCCAAATCTAAACCTAAAATCTAAACCTAACCCCAAATCTAAACCTAAAATCTAAACCTAACCCCAAATCTAAACCTAAAATCTAAACCTAACCCCAAATCTAAACCTAAAATCTAAACCTAACCCCAAATCTAAACCTAAAATGTAAACCTAACCACAAATCTAAACCTAACCCCAAATCTAAACCTAAAATCTAAACCTAACCCCAAATCTAAACCTTAAATCTAAACCTAACCCCAAATCTAAACCTAAAATCTAAACCTAACCCCAAATCTAAACCTAAAATCTAAACCTAACCCCAAATCTAAACCTAACCCCAAATCTAAACCTAAAATCTAAACCTAACCCCAAATCTAAACCTAAAATCTAAACCTAACCCCAAATCTAAACCTAAAATCTAAACCTAACCCCAAATCTAAACCTAAAATCTAAACCTAACCCCAAATCTGAAACCCAAATCCAAACCTAAAATCTAAACCTAACCCCAAATCTAAACCTAAAATCTAAACCTAACCCCAAATCTAAACCTAAAATCTAAACCTAACCCCAAATCTAAACCTAAAATCTAAACCTAACCCCAAATCTAAACCTAAAATCTAAGCCTAACCCCAAATCTAAACCTAAAATCTAAACCTAACCCCAAATCTAAACCTAAAATCTAAACCTAACCCCAAATCTAAACCTAAAATCTAAACCTAACCCCAAATCTAAACCTAAAATCTAAACCTAAAATCTAAACCTAACCCCAAATCTAAACCTAACCCCAAATCTAAACCTAAAATCTAAACCTAACCCCAAATCTAAACCTAACCCCAAATCTAAACCTAAAATCTAAACCTAACCCCAAATCTAAACCTAAAATCTAAACCTAACCCCAAATCTAAACCTAAAATCTAAACCTAAAATCTAAACCTAACCCCAAATCTAAACCTAAAATCTAAACCTGACCCCAAATCTAAACCTAACCCCAAATCTAAACCTAAAATCTAAACCTAACCCCAAATCTAAACCTAAAATCTAAACCTGACCCCAAATCTACACCTAACCCCAAATCTAAACCTAAAATCTACACCTAACCCCAAATCTAAACCTAAAATCTAAACCTAACCCCAAATCTAAACCTAAAATCTAAACCTAACCCCAAATCTAAACCTAACCCCAAATCTAAACCTAAAATCTAAACCTAACCCCAAATCTAAACCTAAAATCTAAACCTAACCCCAAATCTAAACCTAACCCCAAATCTAAACCTTAAATCTAAACCTAACCCCAAATCTAAACCTAAAATCTAAACCTAACCCCAAATCTAAACCTAAAATCTAAACCTAACCCCAAATCTAAACCTAACCCCAAATCTAAACCTTAAATCTAAACCTAACCCCAAATCTAAACCTAAAATCTAAACCTAACCCCAAATCTAAACCTAACCCCAAATCTAAACCTAAAATCTAAACCTAACCCCAAATCTAAACCTAACCCCAAATCTAAACCTAAAATCTAAACCTAACCCCAAATCTAAACCTAAAATCTAAACCTAACCCCAAGTCTAAACCTAACCCCAAATCTAAACCTACAATCTAAACCTAACCCCAAATCTAAAAATAAAATCTAAACCTAACCCCAAATCTAAACCTAAAATCTAAACCTAACCCCAAATCTAAACCTAACCCCAAATCTAAACCCAAATCTAAACCTAACCCCAAATCTAAACCTAAAATCTAAACCTAACCCCAAATCTAAACCTAACCCCAAATCTAAACCTAAAATCTAAACCTAACCCCAAATCTAAACCTAACCCCAAATCTAAACCTAAAATCTAAACCTAACCCCAAATCTAAACCTAACCCCAAATCTAAACCTAAAATCTAAACCTAACCCCAAATCTAAACCTAAAATCTAAACCTAACCCCAAATCTAAACCTAAAATCTAAACCTAAAATCTAAACCTAACCCCAAATCTAAACCTAAAATCTAAACCTAACCCCAAATCTAAACCTAACCCCAAATCTAAACCTAAAATCTAAACCTAACCCCAAATCTAAACCTAAAATCTAAACCTAACCCCAAATCTAAACCTAACCCCAAATCTAAACCTAAAATCTAAACCTAACCCCAAATCTAAACCTAAAATCTAAACCTAACCCCAAATCTAAACCTAAAATCTAAACCTAACCCCAAATCTAAACCTAAAATCTAAACCTAACCCCAAATCTGAAACCCAAATCCAAACCTAAAATCTAAACCTAACCCCAAATCTAAACCTAAAATCTAAACCTAACCCCAAATCTAAACCTAAAATCTAAACCTAACCCCAAATCTAAACCTAAAATCTAAACCTAACCCCAAATCTAAACCTAAAATCTAAGCCTAACCCCAAATCTAAACCTAAAATCTAAACCTTACCCCAAATCTAAACCTAAAATCTAAACCTAACCCCAAATCTAAACCTAAAATCTAAACCTAACCCCAAATCTAAACCTAAAATCTAAACCTAAAATCTAAACCTAACCCCAAATCTAAACCTAAAATCTAAACCTAACCCCAAATCTAAACCTAACCCCAAATCTAAACCTAACCCCAAATCTAAACCTAAAATCTAAACCTAACCCCAAATCTAAACCTAAAATCTAAACCTAACCCCAAATCTAAACCTAAAATCTAAACCTAACCCCAAATCTAAACCTAAAATCTAAACCTAACCCCAAATCTAAACCTAAAATCTAAACCTAACCCCAAATCTAAACCTAAAATCTAAACCTAAAATCTAAACCTAACCCCAAATCTAAACCTAAAATCTAAACCTCACCCCAAATCTAAACCTAACCCCAAATCTAAACCTAAAATATAAACCTAACCCCAAATCTAAACCTAAAATCTAAACCTAACCCCAAATCTAAACCTAAAATCTAAACCTAACCCCAAATCTAAACCTAAAATCTAAACCTAACCCCAAATCTAAACCTAACCCCAAATCTAAACCTAAAATCTAAACCTAACCCCAAATCTAAACCTAAAATCTAAACCTAACCCCAAATCTAACCCTAACCCCAAATCTAAACCTAAAATCTAAACCTAACCCCAAATCTAAACCTAAAATCTAAACCTAACCCCAAATCTAAACCTAACCCCAAATCTAAACCTAAAATCTAAACCTAACCCCAAATCTAAACCTAACCCCAAATCTAAACCTAAAATCTAAACCTAACCCCAAATCTAAACCTAAAATCTAAACCTAACCCCAAATCTAAACCTAAAATCTAAACCTAACCCCAAATCTAAACCTAAAATGTAAACCTAACCACAAATCTAAACCTAACCCCAAATCTAAACCTAAAATGTAAACCTAACCACAAATCTAAACCTAACCCCAAATCTAAACCTAAAATCTAAACCTAACCCCAAATCTAAACCTAAAATCTAAACCTAACCCCAAATCTAAACCTTAAATCTAAACCTAACCCCAAATCTAAACCTAAAATCTAAACCTAACCCCAAATCTAAACCTAAAATCTAAACCTAACCCCAAATCTAAACCTAACCCCAAATCTAAACCTAAAATCTAAACCTAACCCCAAATCTAAACCTAAAATCTAAACCTAAACCCAAATCTAAACCTAAAATCTAAACCTAACCCCAAATCTAAACCTAACCCCAAATCTAAACCTAAAATCTAAACCTAACCCCAAATCTAAACCTAAAATCTAAACCTAACCCCAAATCTAAACCTAAAATCTAAACCTAACCCCAAATCTAAACCTAAAATCTAAACCTAACCCCAAATCTAAACCTAAAATGTAAACCTAACCACAAATCTAAACCTAACCCCAAATCTAAACCTAAAATCTAAACCTAACCCCAAATCTAAACCTTAAATCTAAACCTAACCCCAAATCTAAACCTAAAATCTAAACCTAACCCCAAATCTAAACCTAAAATCTAAACCTAACCCCAAATCTAAACCTAACCCCAAATCTAAACCTAAAATCTAAACCTAACCCCAAATCTAAACCTAAAATCTAAACCTAACCCCAAATCTAAACCTAAAATCTAAACCTAACCCCAAATCTAAACCTAAAATCTAAACCTAACCCCAAATCTGAAACCCAAATCCAAACCTAAAATCTAAACCTAACCCCAAATCTAAACCTAAAATCTAAACCTAACCCCAAATCTAAACCTAAAATCTAAACCTAACCCCAAATCTAAACCTAAAATCTAAACCTAACCCCAAATCTAAACCTAAAATCTAAGCCTAACCCCAAATCTAAACCTAAAATCTAAACCTAACCCCAAATCTAAACCTAAAATCTAAACCTAACCCCAAATCTAAACCTAAAATCTAAACCTAACCCCAAATCTAAACCTAAAATCTAAACCTAAAATCTAAACCTAACCCCAAATCTAAACCTAACCCCAAATCTAAACCTAAAATCTAAACCTAACCCCAAATCTAAACCTAACCCCAAATCTAAACCTAAAATCTAAACCTAACCCCAAATCTAAACCTAAAATCTAAACCTAACCCCAAATCTAAACCTAAAATCTAAACCTAAAATCTAAACCTAACCCCAAATCTAAACCTAAAATCTAAACCTAACCCCAAATCTAAACCTAAAATCTAAACCTAAAATCTAAACCTAACCCCAAATCTAAACCTAAAATCTAAACCTGACCCCAAATCTAAACCTAACCCCAAATCTAAACCTAAAATCTAAACCTAACCCCAAATCTAAACCTAAAATCTAAACCTGACCCCAAATCTACACCTAACCCCAAATCTAAACCTAAAATCTACACCTAACCCCAAATCTAAACCTAAAATCTAAACCTAACCCCAAATCTAAACCTAAAATCTAAACCTAACCCCAAATCTAAACCTAACCCCAAATCTAAACCTAAAATCTAAACCTAACCCCAAATCTAAACCTAAAATCTAAACCTAACCCCAAATCTAAACCTAACCCCAAATCTAAACCTTAAATCTAAACCTAACCCCAAATCTAAACCTAAAATCTAAACCTAACCCCAAATCTAAACCTAAAATCTAAACCTAACCCCAAATCTAAACCTAACCCCAAATCTAAACCTTAAATCTAAACCTAACCCCAAATCTAAACCTAAAATCTAAACCTAACCCCAAATCTAAACCTAACCCCAAATCTAAACCTAAAATCTAAACCTAACCCCAAATCTAAACCTAACCCCAAATCTAAACCTAAAATCTAAACCTAACCCCAAATCTAAACCTAAAATCTAAACCTAACCCCAAGTCTAAACCTAACCCCAAATCTAAACCTACAATCTAAACCTAACCCCAAATCTAAAAATAAAATCTAAACCTAACCCCAAATCTAAACCTAAAATCTAAACCTAACCCCAAATCTAAACCTAACCCCAAATCTAAACCCAAATCTAAACCTAACCCCAAATCTAAACCTAAAATCTAAACCTAACCCCAAATCTAAACCTAACCCCAAATCTAAACCTAAAATCTAAACCTAACCCCAAATCTAAACCTAACCCCAAATCTAAACCTAAAATCTAAACCTAACCCCAAATCTAAACCTAACCCCAAATCTAAACCTAAAATCTAAACCTAACCCCAAATCTAAACCTAAAATCTAAACCTAACCCCAAATCTAAACCTAAAATCTAAACCTAAAATCTAAACCTAACCCCAAATCTAAACCTAAAATCTAAACCTAACCCCAAATCTAAACCTAACCCCAAATCTAAACCTAACCCCAAATCTAAACCTAAAATCTAAACCTAACCCCAAATCTAAACCTAAAATCTAAACCTAACCCCAAATCTAAACCTAAAATCTAAACCTAACCCCAAATCTAAACCTAAAATCTAAACCTAACCCCAAATCTAAACCTAAAATCTAAACCTAACCCCAAATCTAAACCTAAAATCTAAACCTAAAATCTAAACCTAACCCCAAATCTAAACCTAAAATCTAAACCTCACCCCAAATCTAAACCTAACCCCAAATCTAAACCTAAAATATAAACCTAACCCCAAATCTAAACCTAAAATCTAAACCTAACCCCAAATCTAAACCTAAAATCTAAACCTAACCCCAAATCTAAACCTAAAATCTAAACCTAACCCCAAATCTAAACCTAACCCCAAATCTAAACCTAAAATCTAAACCTAACCCCAAATCTAAACCTAAAATCTAAACCTAACCCCAAATCTAACCCTAACCCCAAATCTAAACCTAAAATCTAAACCTAACCCCAAATCTAAACCTAAAATCTAAACCTAACCCCAAATCTAAACCTAACCCCAAATCTAAACCTAAAATCTAAACCTAACCCCAAATCTAAACCTAACCCCATATCTAAACCTAAAATCTAAACCTAACCCCAAATCTAAACCAAAAATCTAAACCTAACCCCAAATCTAAACCTAACCCCAAACCTAAACCTAAAATCTAAACCTAACCCCAAATCTAAACCTAACCCCAAATCTAAACCTAAAATCTAAACCTAACCCCAAATCTAAACCTAAAATCTTATCCTAAAATCTAAACCTAACCCCAAATCTAAACCTAAAATCTAAACCTAACCCCAAATCTAAACCTAACCCCAAATCTAAACCTAAAATCTAAACCTAACCCCAAATCTAAACCTAACCCCAAATCTAAACCTAAAATCTAAACCTAACCCCAAATCTAAACCTAACCCCAAATCTAAACCTAAAATCTAAACCTAACCCCAAATCTAAACCTAACCCCAAATCTAAACCTAAAATCTAAACCTAACCCCAAATCTAAACCTAAAATCTAAACCTAACCCCAAATCTAAACCTAAAATCTAAACCTAAAATCTAAACCTAACCCCAAATCTAAACCTAAAATCTAAACCTAACCCCAAATCTAAACCTAAAATCTAAACCTAACCCCAAATCTAAACCTAAAATCTAAACCTAACCCCAAATCTAAACCTAAAATCTAAACCTAACCCCAAATCTAAACCTAAAATCTAAACCTAACCCCAAATCTAAACCTAAAATGTAAACCTAACCACAAATCTAAACCTAACCCCAAATCTAAACCTAAAATCTAAACCTAACCCCAAATCTAAACCTAAAATCTAAACCTTAAATCTAAACCTAACCCCAAATCTAAACCTAAAATCTAAACCTAACCCCAAATCTAAACCTAAAATCTAAACCTAACCCCAAATCTAAACCTAAAATCTAAACCTAACCCCAAGTCTAAACCTAACCCCAAATCTAAACCTAACCCCAAATCTAAACCTAAAATCTAAACCTAACCCCAAATCTAAACCTAAAATCTAAACCTAACCCCAAATCTAAACCTAAAATCTAAACCTAACCCCAAATCTAAACCTAAAATCTAAACCTAACCCCAAATCTAAACCTAACCCCAAATCTAAACCTAAAATCTAACCCTAACCCCAAATCTAAACCTAAAATCTAAACCTAACCCCAAATCTAAACCAAAAATCTAAACCTAACCCCAAATCTAAACCTAAAATCTAAACCTAACCCCAAATCTAAACCTAAAATGTAAACCTAACCACAAATCTAAACCTAACCCCAAATCTAAACCTAAAATCTAAACCTAACCCCAAATCTAAATCTTAAATCTAAACCTAACCCCAAATCTAAACCTAAAATCTAAACCTAACCCCAAATCTAAACCTAAAATCTAAACCTAACCCCAAATCTAAACCTAACCCCAAATCTAAACCTAAAATCTAAACCTAACCCCAAATCTAAACCTAAAATCTAAACCTAACCCCAAATCTAAACCTAAAATCTAAACCTAACCCCAAATCTAAACCTAAAATCTAAACCTAACCCCAAATCTAAACCTAACCCCAAATCTAAACCTAAAATCTAAACCTAACCCCAAATCTAAACCTAAAATCTAAACCTAACCCCAAATCTAAACCTAAAATCTAAACCTAACCCCAAATCTAAACCTAAAATCTAAACCTAACCCCAAATCTAAACCTAAAATCTAAACCTAACCCCAAATCTAAACCTAACCCCAAACCTAACCCCAAATCTAAACCTAAAATCTAAACCTAACCCCAAATCTAAACCTAAAATCTAAACCTAAAATCTAAACCTAACCCCAAATCTAAACCTAACCCCAAATCTAAACCTAAAATCTAAACCTAACCCCAAATCTAAACCTAACCCCAAATCTAAACCTAAAATCTAAACCTAACCCCAAATCTAAACCTAAAATCTAAACCTAACCCCAAATCTAAACCTAAAATCTAAACCTAACCCCAAATCTAAACCTAAAATCTAAACCTAACCCCAAATCTAAACCTAAAATCTAAACCTAAAATCTAAACCTAACCCCAAATCTAAACCTAAAATCTAAACCTAACCCCAAATCTAAACCTAACCCCAAATCTAAACCTAAAATATAAACCTAACCCCAAATCTAAACCTAAAATCTAAACCTAACCCCAAATCTAAACCTAAAATCTAAACCTAACCCCAAATCTAAACCTAAAATCTAAACCTAAAATCTAAACCTAACCCCAAATCTAAACCTAAAATCTAAACCTAACCCCAAATCTAAACCTAACCCCAAATCTAAACCTAAAATATAAACCTAACCCCAAATCTAAACCTAAAATCTAAACCTAACCCCAAATCTGAAACCCAAATCCAAACCTAAAATCTAAACCTAACCCCAAATCTAAACCTAAAATCTAAACCTAACCCCAAATCTAAACCTAAAATCTAAACCTAACCCCAAATCTAAACCTAAAATCTAAACCTAACCCCAAATCTAAACCTAAAATCTAAACCTAACCCCAAATCTAAACCTAAAATCTAAACCTAACCCCAAATCTAAACCTAAAATCTAAACCTTACCCCAAATCTAAACCTAAAATCTAAACCTAACCCCAAATCTAAACATAAAATCCAAACCTAACCCCAAATCTATACCTAAAATCTAAACCTAACCCCAAATCTAAACCTAAAATCTAAACCTAAAATCTAAACCTAACCCCAAATCTAAACCTAAAATCTAAACCTAACCCCAAATCTAACCCTAACCCCAAATCTAAACCTAACCCTAAATCTAAACCTAACCCCAAATCTAAACCTTACCCCAAATATAAACCTAAAATCTAAACCTAACCCCAAATCTAAACCTAAAATCTAAACCTAACCCCAAATCTAAACCTAACCCCAAATCTAAACCCAAATCTAAACCTAACCCCAAATCTAAACCTAAAATCTAAACCTGACCCCAAATCTAAACCTAACCCCAAATCTAAACCTAAAATCTAAACCTAACCCCAAATCTAAACCTAAAATCTAAACCTGACCCCAAATCTACACCTAACCCCAAATCTAAACCTAAAATCTACACCTAACCCCAAATCTAAACCTAAAATCTAAACCTAACCCCAAATCTAAACCTAACCCCAAATCTAAACCTAACCCCAAATCTAAACCTAAAATCTAAACCTAACCCCAAATCTAAACCTAAAATCTAAACCTAACCCCAAATCTAAACCTAAAATCTAAACCTAACCCCAAATCTGAAACCCAAATCCAAACCTAAAATCTACACTTAACCCCAAATCTAAACCTAAAATCTAAACCTAACCCCAAATCTAAACCTAAAATCTAAACCTAACCCCAAATCTAAACCTAACCCCAAATCTAAACCTAAAATCTAAACCTAACCCCAAATCTAAACCTAAAATCTAAACCTAACCCCAAATCTAAACCTAACCCCAAATCTAAACCTAAAATCTAAACCTAACCCCAAATCTAAACCTAAAATCTAAACCTGACCCCAAATCTAAACCTAAAATCTAAACCTAACCCCAAATCTAAACCTAACCCCAAATCTAAACCTTAGATCTAAACCTAAGCCCAAATCTAAACCTAAAATCTAAACCTAACCCCAAATCTAAACCTAACCCCAAATCTAAACCTAAAATCTAAACCTAACCCCAAATCTAAACCTAACCCCAAATCTAAACCTAAAATCTAAACCTAACCCCAAATCTAAACCTAAAATCTAAACCTAACCCCAAATCTAAACCTAAAATCTAAACCTAACCCCAAATCTAAACCTAACCCCAAATCTAAACCCAAATCTAAACCTAACCCCAAATCTAAACCTAAAATCTAAACCTAACCCCAAATCTAAACCTAAAATCTAAACCTAACCCCAAATCTAAACCTAACCCCAAATCTAAACCTAAAATCTAAACCTAACCCCAAATCTAAACCTAACCCCAAATCTAAACCTAAAATCTAAACCTAACCCCAAATCTAAACCTAACCCCAAATCTAAACCTAAAATCTAAACCTAACCCCAAATCTAAACCTAAAATCTAAACCTAACCCCAAATCTAAACCTAAAATCTAAACCTAACCCCAAATCTAAACCTAAAATCTAAACCTAAAATCTAAACCTAACCCCAAATCTAAACCTAAAATCTAAACCTAACCCCAAATCTAAACCTAGCCCCAAATCTAAACCTAAAATCTAAACCTAACCCCAAATCTAAACCTAAAATCTAAACCTAACCCCAAATCTAAACCTAAAATCTAAACCTAACCCCAAATCTAAACCTAAAATCTAAACCTAACCCCAAATCTAAACCTAAAATCTACACCTAACCCCAAATCTAAACCTAAAATCTAAGCCTAACCCCAAATCTAAACCTAAAATCTAAACCTTACCCCAAATCTAAACCTAAAATCTAAACCTAACCCCAAATCTAAACCTAAAATCCAAACCTAACCCCAAATCTATACCTAAAATCTAAACCTAACCCCAAATCTAAACCTAAAATCTAAACCTAACCCCAAATCTAAACCTAAAATCTAAACCTAACCCCAAATCTAAACCTAACCCCAAATCTAAACCTAAAATCTAAACCTAACCCCAAATCTAAACCTAAAATCTAAACCTAACCCCAAATCTAAACCTAAAATCTAAACCTAACCCCAAATCTAAACCTAAAATCTAAACCTAAAATCTAAACCTAACCCCAAATCTAAACCTAAAATCTAAACCTAACCCCAAATCTAAACCTAGCCCCAAATCTAAACCTAAAATCTAAACCTAACCCCAAATCTAAACCTAACCCCAAATCTAAACCTAAAATCTAAACCTAACCCCAAATCTAAACCTAAAATCTAAACCTAACCCCAAATCTAAACCTAAAATCTAAACCTAACCCCAAATCTAAACCTAAAATCTAAACCTAACCCCAAATCTAAACCTAAAATCTAAACCTAACCCCAAATCTAAACCTAAAATCTAAACCTTACCCCAAATCTAAACCTAAAATCTAAACCTAACCCCAAATCTAAACATAAAATCCAAACCTAACCCCAAATCTATACCTAAAATCTAAACCTAACCCCAAATCTAAACCTAAAATCTAAACCTAAAATCTAAACCTAACCCCAAATCTAAACCTAAAATCTAAACCTAACCCCAAATCTAAACCTAACCCTAAATCTAAACCTAACCCCAAATCTAAACCTAAAATCTAAACCTAACCCCAAATCTAAACCTAAAATCTAAACCTAACCCCAAATCTAAACCTAAAATCTAAACCTAACCCCAAATCTAAACCTAAAATCTAAACCTAACCCCAAATCTAACCCTAACCCCAAATCTAAACCTAAAATCTAAACCTAACCCCAAATCTAAACCTTACCCCAAATATAAACCTAAAATCTAAACCTAACCCCAAATCTAAACCTAAAATCTAAACCTAACCCCAAATCTAAACCTAAAATCTAAACCTAACCCCAAATCTAAACCTAACCCCAAATCTAAACCCAAATCTAAACCTAACCCCAAATCTAAACCTAAAATCTAAACCTGACCCCAAATCTAAACCTAACCCCAAATCTAAACCTAAAATCTAAACCTAACCCCAAATCTAAACCTAAAATCTAAACCTGACCCCAAATCTACACCTAACCCCAAATCTAAACCTAAAATCTACACCTAACCCCAAATCTAAACCTAAAATCTAAACCTAACCCCAAATCTAAACCTAACCCCAAATCTAAACCTAAAATCTAAACCTAACCCCAAATCTAAACCTAAAATCTAAACCTAACCCCAAATCTAAACCTAAAATCTAAACCTAACCCCAAATCTAAACCTAACCCCAAATCTAAACCTTAAATCTAAACCTAACCCCAAATCTAAACCTAAAATCTAAACCTAACCCCAAATCTAAACCTAAAATCTAAACCTAACCCCAAATCTAAACCTAAAATCTAAACCTAACCCCAAATCTAAACCTAACCCCAAATCTAAACCTAAAATCTAAACCTAACCCCAAATCTAAACCTAAAATCTAAACCTAACCCCAAATCTGAAACCCAAATCCAAACCTAAAATCTAAACCTAACCCCAAATCTAAACCTAAAATCTAAACCTAACCCCAAATCTAAACCTAAAATCTAAACCTAACCCCAAATCTAAACCTAAAATCTAAACCTAACCCCAAATCTAAACCTAAAATCTAAGCCTAACCCCAAATCTAAACCTAAAATCTAAACCTTACCCCAAATCTAAACCTAAAATCTAAACCTAACCCCAAATCTAAACCTAAAATCCAAACCTAACCCCAAATCTATACCTAAAATCTAAACCTAACCCCAAATCTAAACCTAAAATCTAAACCTAAAATCTAAACCTAACCCCAAATCTAAACCTAAAATCTAAACCTAACCCCAAATCTAAACCTAACCCCAAATCTAAACCTAAAATCTAAACCTAACCCCAAATCTAAACCTAAAATCTAAACCTAACCCCAAATCTAAACCTAAAATCTAAACCTAACCCCAAATCTAAACCTAAAATCTAAACCTAAAATCTAAACCTAACCCCAAATCTAAACCTAAAATCTAAACCTAACCCCAAATCTAAACCTAACCCCAAATCTAAACCTAAAATATAAACCTAACCCCAAATCTAAACCTAAAATCTAAACCTAACCCCAAATCTAAACCTAAAATCTAAACCTAACCCCAAATCTGAAACCCAAATCCAAACCTAAAATCTAAACCTAACCCCAAATCTAAACCTAAAATCTAAACCTAACCCTAAATCTAAACCTAAAATCTAAACCTAACCCCAAATCTAAACCTAAAATCTAAACCTAACCCCAAATCTAAACCTAAAATCTAAGCCTAACCCCAAATCTAAACCTAAAATCTAAACCTTACCCCAAATCTAAACCTAAAATCTAAACCTAACCCCAAATCTAAACCTAAAATCCAAACCTAACCCCAAATCTATACCTAAAATCTAAACCTAACCCCAAATCTAAACCTAAAATCTAAACCTAAAATCTAAACCTAACCCCAAATCTAAACCTAAAATCTAAACCTAACCCCAAATCTAAACCTAACCCCAAATCTAAACCTAACCCCAAATCTAAACCTAAAATCTAAACCTAACCCCAAATCTAAACCTAAAATCTAAACCTAACCCCAAATCTAAACCTAAAATCTAAACCTAACCCCAAATCTAAACCTAAAATCTAAACCTAACCCCAAATCTAAACCTAAAATCTAAACCTAACCCCAAATCTAAACCTAAAATCTAAACCTAAAATCTAAACCTAACCCCAAATCTAAACCTAAAATCTAAACCTAACCCCAAATCTAAACCTAACCCCAAATCTAAACCTAAAATATAAACCTAACCCCAAATCTAAAACTAAAATCTAAACCTAACCCCAAATCTAAACCTAAAATCTAAACCTAACCCCAAATCTAAACCTAAAATCTAAACCTAACCCCAAATCTAAACCTAACCCCAAATCTAAACCTAAAATCTAAACCTAACCCCAAATCTAAACCTAAAATCTAAACCTAACCCCAAATCTAAACCTAACCCTAAATCTAAACCTAAAATCTAAACCTAACCCCAAATCTAAACCTAAAATCTAAACCTAACCCCAAATCTAACCCTAACCCCAAATCTAAACCTAAAATCTAAACCTAACCCCAAATCTAAACCTTACCCCAAATATAAACCTAAAATCTAAACCTAACCCCAAATCTAAACCTAAAATCTAAACCTAACCCCAAATCTAAACCTAACCCCAAATCTAAACCTAAAATCTAAACCTAACCCCAAATCTAAACCTAAAATCTAAACCTGACCCCAAATCTAAACCTAACCCCAAATCTAAACCTAAAATATAAACCTAACCCCAAATCTAAACCTAAAATCTAAACCTAACCCCAAATCTAAACCTAAAATCTAAACCTAACCCCAAATCTAAACCTAAAATCTAAACCTAACCCCAAATCTAAACCTAACCCCAAATCTAAACCTAAAATCTAAACCTAACCCCAAATCTAAACCTAAAATCTAAACCTAACCCCAAATCTAAACCTAACCCCAAATCTAAACCTAAAATCTAAACCTAACCCCAAATCTAACCCCAAATCTAAACCTAACCCCAAATCTAACCCTAACCCCAAATCTAAACCTAAAATCTAAACCTAACCCCAAATCTAAACCTAACCCCAAATCTAAACCTAAAATCTAAACCTAACCCCAAATCTAAACCTAAAATCTAAACCTAACCCCAAATCTAAACCTAAAATCTAAACCTAACCCCAAATCTAAACCTAAAATCTAAACCTAACCCCAAATCTAAACCTAAAATGTAAACCTAACCACAAATCTAAACCTAACCCCAAATCTAAAACTAAAATCTAAACCTAACCCCAAATCTAAACCTAAAATCTAAACCTAACCCCAAATCTAAACCTAAAATCTAAACCTAACCCCAAATCTAAACCTAAAATCTAAATCTAACCCCAAATCTAAACCTAACCCCAAATCTAAACCTAAAATCTAAACCTAACCCCAAATCTAAACCTAAAATCTAAACCTAACCCCAAATCTAAACCTAAAATCTAAACCTAACCCCAAATCTAAACCTAAAATCTAAACCTAACCCCAAATCTAAACCTAAAATCTAAACCTAACCCCAAATCTAAACCAAAAATCTAAACCTAACCCCAAATCTAAACCTAAAATCTAAACCTAACCCCAAATCTGAAATCCAAATCCAAACCTAAAATCTAAACCTAACCCCAAATCTAAACCTAAAATCTAAACCTAACCCCAAATCTAAACCTAAAATCTAAACCTAACCCCAAATCTAAACCTAAAATCTAAGCCTAACCCCAAATCTAAACCTAAAATCTAAACCTAACCCCAAATCTAAACCTAAAATCTAAACATAACCCCAAATCTAAACCTAAAATCCAAACCTAACCCCAAATCTAAACCTAAAATCTAAACCTAACCCCAAATCTAAACCTAAAATCTAAACCTAAAATCTAAACCTAACCCCAAATCTAAACCTAACCCCAAATCTAAACCTAAAATCTAAACCTAACCCCAAATCTAAACCTAAAATCTAAACCTAACCCCAAATCTAAACCTAAAATCTAAACCTAACCCCAAATCTAAACCTAAAATGTAAACCTAACCACAAATCTAAACCTAACCCCAAATCTAAACCTAAAATCTAAACCTAACCCCAAATCTAAACCTAAAATCTAAACCTAACCCCAAATCTAAACCTAAAATCTAAACCTAACCCCAAATCTAAACCTAAAATCTAAACCTAACCCCAAATCTAAACCTAAAATCTAAACCTAACCCCAAATCTAAACCTAAAATCTAAACCTAACCCCAAATCTAAACCTAAAATCTAAACCTAAAATCTAAACCTAACCCCAAATCTAAACCTAAAATCTAAACCTAACCCCAAATCTAAACCTAAAATCTAAACCTAACCCCAAATCTAAACCTAAAATCTAAACCTAACCCCAAATCTAAACCTAAAATCTAAACCTAACCCCAAATCTAAACCTAACCCCAAATCTAAACCTAAAATCAAAACCTAACCCCAAATCTAAACCTAAAATCTAAACCTAACCCCAAATCTAAACCTAACCCCAAATCTAAACCTAAAATCTAAACCTAACCCCAAATCTAAACCTAAAATCTAAACCTAACCCCAAATCTAACCCTAACCCCAAATCTAAACCTAAAATCTAAACCTAACCCCAAATCTAAACCTTACCCCAAATATAAACCTAAAATCTAAACCTAACCCCAAATCTAAACCTAAAATCTAAACCTAACCCCAAATCTAAACCTAACCGCAAATCTAAACCTAAAATCTAAACCTAACCCCAAATCTAAACCTAAAATCTAAACCTGACCCCAAATCTAAACCTAACCCCAAATCTAAACCTAAAATATAAACCTAACCCCAAATCTAAACCTAAAATCTAAACCTAACCCCAAATCTAAACCTAAAATCTAAACCTAACCCCAAATCTAAACCTAAAATCTAAACCTAACCCCAAATCTAAACCTAACCCCAAATCTAAACCTAAAATCTAAACCTAACCCCAAATCTAAACCTAAAATCTAAACCTAACCCCAAATCTAAACCTAACCCCAAATCTAAACCTAAAATCTAAACCTAACCCCAAATCTAAACCTAAAATCTAAACCTAACCCCAAATCTAAACCTAAAATCTAAACCTAACCCCAAATCTAAACCTAAAATCTAAACCTAACCCCAAATCTAAACCTAAAATCTAAACCTAACCCCAAATCTAAACCTAAAATGTAAACCTAACCACAAATCTAAACCTAACCCCAAATCTAAAACTAAAATCTAAACCTAACCCCAAATCTAAACCTAAAATCTAAACCTAACCCCAAATCTAAACCTTAAATCTAAACCTAACCCCAAATCTAAACCTAAAATCTAAACCTAACCCCAAATCTAAACCTAAAATCTAAACCTAACCCCAAATCTAAACCTAACCCCAAATCTAAACCTAAAATCTAAACCTAACCCCAAATCTAAACCTAAAATCTAAACCTAACCCCAAATCTAAACCTAAAATCTAAACCTAACCCCAAATCTAAACCTAAAATCTAAACCTAACCCCAAATCTAAACCTAACCCCAAATCTAAACCTAAAATCTAAACCTAACCCCAAATCTAAACCTAAAATCTAAACCTAACCCCAAATCTAAACCTAAAATCTAAACCTAACCCCAAATCTAAACCTAAAATCTAAACCTAACCCCAAATCTAAACCTAAAATGTAAACCTAACCACAAATCTAAACCTAACCCCAAATCTAAACCTAAAATCTAAACCTAACCCCAAATCTAAACCTAAAATCTAAACCTAACCCCAAATCTAAACCTAAAATCTAAACCTAACCCCAAATCTAAACCTAAAATCTAAACCTAACCCCAAATCTAAACCTAACCCCAAATCTAAACCTAAAATCTAAACCTAACCCCAAATCTAAACCTAAAATCTAAACCTAACCCCAAATCTAAACCTAAAATCTAAACCTAACCCCAAATCTGAAACCCAAATCCAAACCTAAAATCTAAACCTAACCCCAAATCTAAACCTAAAATCTAAACCTAACCCCAAATCTAAACCTAAAATCTAAACCTAACCCCAAATCTAAACCTAAAATCTAAGCCTAACCCCAAATCTAAACCTAAAATCTATACCTAACCCCAAATCTAAACCTAAAATCTAAACCTAACCCCAAATCTAAACCTAAAATCCAAACCTAACCCCAAATCTAAACCTAAAATCTAAACCTAACCCCAAATCTAAACCTAAAATCTAAACCTAAAATCTAAACCTAACCCCAAATCTAAACCTAACCCCAAATCTAAACCTAAAATCTAAACCTAACCCCAAATCTAAACCTAAAATCTAAACCTAACCCCAAATCTGAAACCCAAATCCAAACCTAAAATCTAAACCTAACCCCAAATCTAAACCTAAAATCTAAACCTAACCCCAAATCTAAACCTAAAATCTAAACCTAACCCCAAATCTAAACCTAAAATCTAAACCTAACCCCAAATCTAAACCTAAAATCTAAACCTAAAATCTAAACCTAACCCCAAATCTAAACCTAAAATCTAAACCTAACCCCAAATCTAAACCTAAAATCTAAACCTAAAATCTAAACCTAAAATCTAAACCTAACCCCAAATCTAAACCTAAAATCTAAACCTAACCCCAAATCTAAACCTAACCCCAAATCTAAACCTAAAATCTAAACCTAACCCCAAATCTAAACCTAAAATCTAAACCTAACCCCAAATCTAAACCTAACCCCAAATCTAAACCCAAATCTAAACCTAACCCCAAATCTAAACCTAAAATCTAAACCTAACCCCAAATCTAAACCTAAAATCTAAACCTAACCCCAAATCTAAACCTAACCCCAAATCTAAACCTAAAATCTAAACCTAACCCCAAATCTAAACCTAACCCCAAATCTAAACCTAAAATCTAAACCTAACCCCAAATCTAAACCTAAAATCTAAACCTAACCCCAAATCTAAACCTAAAATCTAAACCTAACCCCAAATCTAAACCTAACCCCAAATCTAAACCTAAAATCTAAACCTAACCCCAAATCTAAACCTAAAATCTAAACCTAACCCCAAATCTAAACCTAAAATCTAAACCTAACCCCAAATCTAAACCTAAAATCTAAACCTAACCCCAAATCTGAAACCCAAATCCAAACCTAAAATCTAAACCTAACCCCAAATCTAAACCTAAAATCTAAACCTAACCCCAAATCTAAACCTAAAATCTAAACCTAACCCCAAATCTAAACCTAAAATCTAAACCTAACCCCAAATCTAAACCTAACCCCAAATCTAAACCTAAAATCTAAACCTAACCCCAAATCTAAACCTAAAATCTAAACCTAACCCCAAATCTAAACCTAAAATCTAAACCTAACCCCAAATCTAAACCTAAAATCTAAACCTAACCCCAAATCTGAAACCCAAATCCAAACCTAAAATCTAAACCTAACCCCAAATCTAAACCTAAAATCTAAACCTAACCCCAAATCTAAACCTAAAATCTAAACCTAACCCCAAATCTAAACCTAAAATCTAAACCTAAAATCTAAACCTAACCCCAAATCTAAACCTAAAATCTAAACCTAACCCCAAATCTAAACCTAACCCCAAATCTAAACCTAAAATATAAACCTAACCCCAAATCTAAACCTAAAATCTAAACCTAACCCCAAATCTAAACCTAAAATCTAAACCTAACCCCAAATCTGAAACCCAAATCCAAACCTAAAATCTAAACCTAACCCCAAATCTAAACCTAAAATCTAAACCTAACCCTAAATCTAAACCTAAAATCTAAACCTAACCCCAAATCTAAACCTAAAATCTAAACCTAACCCCAAATCTAAACCTAAAATCTAAGCCTAACCCCAAATCTAAACCTAAAATCTAAACCTTACCCCAAATCTAAACCTAAAATCTAAACCTAACCCCAAATCTAAACCTAAAATCCAAACCTAACCCCAAATCTATACCTAAAATCTAAACCTAACCCCAAATCTAAACCTAAAATCTAAACCTAAAATCTAAACCTAACCCCAAATCTAAACCTAAAATCTAAACCTAACCCCAAATCTAAACCTAACCCCAAATCTAAACCTAACCCCAAATCTAAACCTAAAATCTAAACCTAACCCCAAATCTAAACCTAAAATCTAAACCTAACCCCAAATCTAAACCTAAAATCTAAACCTAACCCCAAATCTAAACCTAAAATCTAAACCTAACCCCAAATCTAAACCTAAAATCTAAACCTAACCCCAAATCTAAACCTAAAATCTAAACCTAAAATCTAAACCTAACCCCAAATCTAAACCTAAAATCTAAACCTAACCCCAAATCTAAACCTAACCCCAAATCTAAACCTAAAATATAAACCTAACCCCAAATCTAAAACTAAAATCTAAACCTAACCCCAAATCTAAACCTAAAATCTAAACCTAACCCCAAATCTAAACCTAACCCCAAATCTAAACCTAAAATCTAAACCTAACCCCAAATCTAAACCTAAAATCTAAACCTAACCCCAAATCTAAACCTAACCCTAAATCTAAACCTAAAATCTAAACCTAACCCCAAATCTAAACCTAAAATCTAAACCTAACCCCAAATCTAACCCTAACCCCAAATCTAAACCTAAAATCTAAACCTAACCCCAAATCTAAACCTTACCCCAAATATAAACCTAAAATCTAAACCTAACCCCAAATCTAAACCTAAAATCTAAACCTAACCCCAAATCTAAACCTAACCCCAAATCTAAACCTAAAATCTAAACCTAACCCCAAATCTAAACCTAAAATCTAAACCTGACCCCAAATCTAAACCTAACCCCAAATCTAAACCTAAAATATAAACCTAACCCCAAATCTAAACCTAAAATCTAAACCTAACCCCAAATCTAAACCTAAAATCTAAACCTAACCCCAAATCTAAACCTAAAATCTAAACCTAACCCCAAATCTAAACCTAACCCCAAATCTAAACCTAAAATCTAAACCTAACCCCAAATCTAAACCTAAAATCTAAACCTAACCCCAAATCTAAACCTAACCCCAAATCTAAACCTAAAATCTAAACCTAACCCCAAATCTAACCCCAAATCTAAACCTAACCCCAAATCTAACCCTAACCCCAAATCTAAACCTAAAATCTAAACCTAACCCCAAATCTAAACCTAACCCCAAATCTAAACCTAAAATCTAAACCTAACCCCAAATCTAAACCTAAAATCTAAACCTAACCCCAAATCTAAACCTAAAATCTAAACCTAACCCCAAATCTAAACCTAACCCCAAATCTAAACCTAAAATCTAAACCTAACCCCAAATCTAAACCTAAAATCTAAACCTAACCCCAAATCTAAACCTAACCCTAAATCTAAACCTAAAATCTAAACCTAACCCCAAATCTAAACCTAAAATCTAAACCTAACCCCAAATCTAACCCTAACCCCAAATCTAAACCTAAAATCTAAACCTAACCCCAAATCTAAACCTTACCCCAAATATAAACCTAAAATCTAAACCTAACCCCAAATCTAAACCTAAAATCTAAACCTAACCCCAAATCTAAACCTAACCCCAAATCTAAACCTAAAATCTAAACCTAACCCCAAATCTAAACCTAAAATCTAAACCTGACCCCAAATCTAAACCTAACCCCAAATCTAAAACTAAAATCTAAACCTAACCCCAAATCTAAACCTAAAATCTAAACCTAACCCCAAATCTAAACCTAACCCCAAATCTAAACCTAAAATCTAAACCTAACCCCAAATCTAAACCTAAAATCTAAACCTAACCCCAAATCTAAACCTAACCCTAAATCTAAACCTAAAATCTAAACCTAACCCCAAATCTAAACCTAAAATCTAAACCTAACCCCAAATCTAACCCTAACCCCAAATCTAAACCTAAAATCTAAACCTAACCCCAAATCTAAACCTTACCCCAAATATAAACCTAAAATCTAAACCTAACCCCAAATCTAAACCTAAAATCTAAACCTAACCCCAAATCTAAACCTAACCCCAAATCTAAACCTAAAATCTAAACCTAACCCCAAATCTAAACCTAAAATCTAAACCTGACCCCAAATCTAAACCTAACCCCAAATCTAAACCTAAAATATAAACCTAACCCCAAATCTAAACCTAAAATCTAAACCTAACCCCAAATCTAAACCTAAAATCTAAACCTAACCCCAAATCTAAACCTAAAATCTAAACCTAACCCCAAATCTAAACCTAACCCCAAATCTAAACCTAAAATCTAAACCTAACCCCAAATCTAAACCTAAAATCTAAACCTAACCCCAAATCTAAACCTAACCCCAAATCTAAACCTAAAATCTAAACCTAACCCCAAATCTAACCCCAAATCTAAACCTAACCCCAAATCTAACCCTAACCCCAAATCTAAACCTAAAATCTAAACCTAACCCCAAATCTAAACCTAACCCCAAATCTAAACCTAAAATCTAAACCTAACCCCAAATCTAAACCTAAAATCTAAACCTAACCCCAAATCTAAACCTAAAATCTAAACCTAACCCCAAATCTAAACCTAACCCCAAATCTAAACCTAAAATCTAAACCTAACCCCAAATCTAAACCTAAAATCTAAACCTAACCCCAAATCTAAACCTAACCCTAAATCTAAACCTAAAATCTAAACCTAACCCCAAATCTAAACCTAAAATCTAAACCTAACCCCAAATCTAACCCTAACCCCAAATCTAAACCTAAAATCTAAACCTAACCCCAAATCTAAACCTTACCCCAAATATAAACCTAAAATCTAAACCTAACCCCAAATCTAAACCTAAAATCTAAACCTAACCCCAAATCTAAACCTAACCCCAAATCTAAACCTAAAATCTAAACCTAACCCCAAATCTAAACCTAAAATCTAAACCTGACCCCAAATCTAAACCTAACCCCAAATCTAAACCTAAAATATAAACCTAACCCCAAATCTAAACCTAAAATCTAAACCTAACCCCAAATCTAAACCTAAAATCTAAACCTAACCCCAAATCTAAACCTAAAATCTAAACCTAACCCCAAATCTAAACCTAACCCCAAATCTAAACCTAAAATCTAAACCTAACCCCAAATCTAAACCTAAAATCTAAACCTAACCCCAAATCTAAACCTAACCCCAAATCTAAACCTAAAATCTAAACCTAACCCCAAATCTAACCCCAAATCTAAACCTAACCCCAAATCTAACCCTAACCCCAAATCTAAACCTAAAATCTAAACCTAACCCCAAATCTAAACCTAACCCCAAATCTAAACCTAAAATCTAAACCTAACCCCAAATCTAAACCTAAAATCTAAACCTAACCCCAAATCTAAACCTAAAATCTAAACCTAACCCCAAATCTAAACCTAAAATCTAAACCTAACCCCAAATCTAAACCTAAAATGTAAACCTAACCACAAATCTAAACCTAACCCCAAATCTAAAACTAAAATCTAACCCTAACCCCAAATCTAAACCTAAAATCTAAACCTAACCCCAAATCTAAACCTAAAATCTAAACCTAACCCCAAATCTAAACCTAAAATCTAAATCTAACCCCAAATCTAAACCTAACCCCAAATCTAAACCTAAAATCTAAACCTAACCCCAAATCTAAACCTAAAATCTAAACCTAACCCCAAATCTAAACCTAAAATCTAAACCTAACCCCAAATCTAAACCTAAAATCTAAACCTAACCCCAAATCTAAACCTAAAATCTAAACCTAACCCCAAATCTAAACCAAAAATCTAAACCTAACCCCAAATCTAAACCTAAAATCTAAACCTAACCCCAAATCTGAAATCCAAATCCAAACCTAAAATCTAAACCTAACCCCAAATCTAAACCTAAAATCTAAACCTAACCCCAAATCTAAACCTAAAATCTAAACCTAACCCCAAATCTAAACCTAAAATCTAAGCCTAACCCCAAATCTAAACCTAAAATCTAAACCTAACCCCAAATCTAAACCTAAAATCTAAACATAACCCCAAATCTAAACCTAAAATCCAAACCTAACCCCAAATCTAAACCTAAAATCTAAACCTAACCCCAAATCTAAACCTAAAATCTAAACCTAAAATCTAAACCTAACCCCAAATCTAAACCTAACCCCAAATCTAAACCTAAAATCTAAACCTAACCCCAAATCTAAACCTAAAATCTAAACCTAACCCCAAATCTAAACCTAAAATCTAAACCTAACCCCAAATCTAAACCTAAAATCTAAACCTAACCCCAAATCTAAACCTAAAATGTAAACCTAACCACAAATCTAAACCTAACCCCAAATCTAAACCTAAAATCTAAACCTAACCCCAAATCTAAACCTAAAATCTAAACCTAACCCCAAATCTAAACCTAAAATCTAAACCTAACCCCAAATCTAAACCTAAAATCTAAACCTAACCCCAAATCTAAACCTAAAATCTAAACCTAACCCCAAATCTAAACCTAAAATCTAAACCTAAAATCTAAACCTAACCCCAAATCTAAACCTAAAATATAAACCTAACCCCAAATCTAAACCTAAAATCTAAACCTAACCCCAAATCTAAACCTAAAATCTAAACCTAACCCCAAATCTAAACCTAAAATCTAAACCTAACCCCAAATCTAAACCTAACCCCAAATCTAAACCTAAAATCAAAACCTAACCCCAAATCTAAACCTAAAATCTAAACCTAACCCCAAATCTAAACCTAACCCCAAATCTAAACCTAAAATCTAAACCTAACCCCAAATCTAAACCTAAAATCTAAACCTAACCCCAAATCTAACCCTAACCCCAAATCTAAACCTAAAATCTAAACCTAAGCCCAAATCTAAACCTTACCCCAAATATAAACCTAAAATCTAAACCTAACCCCAAATCTAAACCTAAAATCTAAACCTAACCCCAAATCTAAACCTAACCGCAAATCTAAACCTAAAATCTAAACCTAACCCCAAATCTAAACCTAAAATCTAAACCTAAAATCTAAACCTAACCCCAAATCTAAACCTAAAATATAAACCTAACCCCAAATCTAAACCTAAAATCTAAACCTAACCCCAAATCTAAACCTAAAATCTAAACCTAACCCCAAATCTAAACCTAAAATCTAAACCTAACCCCAAATCTAAACCTAACCCCAAATCTAAACCTAAAATATAAACCTAACCCCAAATCTAAACCTAAAATCTAAACCTAACCCCAAATCTAAACCTAACCCCAAATCTAAACCTAAAATCTAAACCTAACCCCAAATCTAAACCTAAAATCTAAACCTAACCCCAAATCTAAACCTAAAATCTAAACCTAACCCCAAATCTAAACCTAAAATCTAAACCTAACCCCAAATCTAAACCTAAAATCTAAACCTAACCCCAAATCTAAACCTAAAATGTAAACCTAACCACAAATCTAAACCTAACCCCAAATCTAAAACTAAAATCTAAACCTAACCCCAAATCTAAACCTAAAATCTAAACCTAACCCCAAATCTAAACCTTAAATCTAAACCTAACCCCAAATCTAAACCTAAAATCTAAACCTAACCCCAAATCTAAACCTAAAATCTAAACCTAACCCCAAATCTAAACCTAACCCCAAATCTAAACCTAAAATCTAAACCTAACCCCAAATCTAAACCTAAAATCTAAACCTAACCCCAAATCTAAACCTAAAATCTAAACCTAACCCCAAATCTAAACCTAAAATCTAAACCTAACCCCAAATCTAAACCTAACCCCAAATCTAAACCTAAAATCTAAACCTAACCCCAAATCTAAACCTAAAATCTAAACCTAACCCCAAATCTAAACCTAAAATCTAAACCTAACCCCAAATCTAAACCTAAAATCTAAACCTAACCCCAAATCTAAACCTAAAATGTAAACCTAACCACAAATCTAAACCTAACCCCAAATCTAAACCTAAAATCTAAACCTAACCCCAAATCTAAACCTAAAATCTAAACCTAACCCCAAATCTAAACCTAAAATCTAAACCTAACCCCAAATCTAAACCTAAAATCTAAACCTAACCCCAAATCTAAACCTAACCCCAAATCTAAACCTAAAATCTAAACCTAACCCCAAATCTAAACCTAAAATCTAAACCTAACCCCAAATCTAAACCTAAAATCTAAACCTAACCCCAAATCTGAAACCCAAATCCAAACCTAAAATCTAAACCTAACCCCAAATCTAAACCTAAAATCTAAACCTAACCCCAAATCTAAACCTAAAATCTAAACCTAACCCCAAATCTAAACCTAAAATCTAAGCCTAACCCCAAATCTAAACCTAAAATCTAAACCTAACCCCAAATCTAAACCTAAAATCCAAACCTAACCCCAAATCTAAACCTAAAATCTAAACCTAACCCCAAATCTAAACCTAAAATCTAAACCTAAAATCTAAACCTAACCCCAAATCTAAACCTAACCCCAAATCTAAACCTAAAATCTAAACCTAACCCCAAATCTAAACCTAAAATCTAAACCTAACCCCAAATCTGAAACCCAAATCCAAACCTAAAATCTAAACCTAACCCCAAATCTAAACCTAAAATCTAAACCTAACCCCAAATCTAAACCTAAAATCTAAACCTAACCCCAAATCTAAACCTAAAATCTAAACCTAACCCCAAATCTAAACCTAAAATCTAAACCTAAAATCTAAACCTAACCCCAAATCTAAACCTAAAATCTAAACCTAACCCCAAATCTAAACCTAAAATCTAAACCTAAAATCTAAACCTAAAATCTAAACCTAACCCCAAATCTAAACCTAAAATCTAAACCTAACCCCAAATCTAAACCTAACCCCAAATCTAAACCTAAAATCTAAACCTAACCCCAAATCTAAACCTAAAATCTAAACCTAACCCCAAATCTAAACCTAACCCCAAATCTAAACCCAAATCTAAACCTAACCCCAAATCTAAACCTAAAATCTAAACCTAACCCCAAATCTAAACCTAAAATCTAAACCTAACCCCAAATCTAAACCTAACCCCAAATCTAAACCTAAAATCTAAACCTAACCCCAAATCTAAACCTAACCCCAAATCTAAACCTAAAATCTAAACCTAACCCCAAATCTAAACCTAAAATCTAAACCTAACCCCAAATCTAAACCTAAAATCTAAACCTAACCCCAAATCTAAACCTAACCCCAAATCTAAACCTAAAATCTAAACCTAACCCCAAATCTAAACCTAAAATCTAAACCTAACCCCAAATCTAAACCTAAAATCTAAACCTAACCCCAAATCTAAACCTAAAATCTAAACCTAACCCCAAATCTGAAACCCAAATCCAAACCTAAAATCTAAACCTAACCCCAAATCTAAACCTAAAATCTAAACCTAACCCCAAATCTAAACCTAAAATCTAAACCTAACCCCAAATCTAAACCTAAAATCTAAACCTAACCCCAAATCTAAACCTAACCCCAATTATAAACCTAAAATCTAAACCTTACCCCAAATCTAAACCTAAAATCTAAACCTAACCCCAAATCTAAACCTAAAATCCAAACCTAACCCCAAATCTATACCTAAAATCTAAACCTAACCCCAAATCTAAACCTAAAATCTAAACCTAAAATCTAAACCTAACCCCAAATCTAAACCTAAAATCTAAACCTAACCCCAAATCTAAACCTAAAATCTAAACATAACCCCAAATCTAAACCTAAAATCTAAACCTAAAATCTAAACCTAACCCCAAATCTAAACCTAAAATCTAAACCTAACCCCAAATCTAAACCTAAAATCTAAACCTAAAATCTAAACCTAAAATCTAAACCTAACCCCAAATCTAAACCTAAAATCTAAACCTAACCCCAAATCTAAACCTAACCCCAAATCTAAACCTAAAATCTAAACCTAACCCCAAATCTAAACCTAAAATCTAAACCTAACCCCAAATCTAAACCTAACCCCAAATCTAAACCCAAATCTAAACCTAACCCCAAATCTAAACCTAAAATCTAAACCTAACCCCAAATCTAAACCTAAAATCTAAACCTAACCCCAAATCTAAACCTAACCCCAAATCTAAACCTAAAATCTAAACCTAACCCCAAATCTAAACCTAACCCCAAATCTAAACCTAAAATCTAAACCTAACCCCAAATCTAAACCTAAAATCTAAACCTAACCCCAAATCTAAACCTAACCCCAAATCTAAACCTAAAATCTAAACCTAACCCCAAATCTAAACCTAAAATCTAAACCTAACCCCAAATCTAAACCTAAAATCTAAACCTAACCCCAAATCTAAACCTAAAATCTAAACCTAACCCCAAATCTGAAACCCAAATCCAAACCTAAAATCTAAACCTAACCCCAAATCTAAACCTAAAATCTAAACCTAACCCCAAATCTAAACCTAAAATCTAAACCTAACCCCAAATCTAAACCTAAAATCTAAACCTAACCCCAAATCTAAACCTAACCCCAAATATAAACCTAAAATCTAAACCTTACCCCAAATCTAAACCTAAAATCTAAACCTAACCCCAAATCTAAACCTAAAATCCAAACCTAACCCCAAATCTATACCTAAAATCTAAACCTAACCCCAAATCTAAACCTAAAATCTAAACCTAAAATCTAAACCTAACCCCAAATCTAAACCTAAAATCTAAACCTAACCCCAAATCTAAACCTAACCCCAAATCTAAACCTAACCCCAAATCTAAACCTAAAATCTAAACCTAACCCCAAATCTAAACCTAAAATCTAAACCTAACCCCAAATCTAAACCTAAAATCTAAACATAACCCCAAATCTAAACCTAAAATCTAAACCTAAAATCTAAACCTAACCCCAAATCTAAACCTAAAATCTAAACCTAACCCCAAATCTAAACCTAACCCCAAATCTAAACCTAAAATATAAACCTAACCCCAAATCTAAACCTAAAATCTAAACCTAACCCCAAATCTAAACCTAAAATCTAAACCTAACCCCAAATCTAAACCTAAAATCTAAACCTAACCCCAAATCTAAACCTAACCCCAAATCTAAACCTAAAATCTAAACCTAACCCCAAATCTAAACCTAAAATCTAAACCTAACCCCAAATCTAAACCTAAAATCTAAACCTAAAATCTAAACCTAACCCCAAATCTAAACCTAAAATCTAAACCTAACCCCAAATCTAACCCTAACCCCAAATCTAAACCTAAAATCTAAACCTAACCCCAAATCTAAACCTAAAATCTAAACCTAACCCCAAGTCTAAACCTAACCCCAAATCTAAACCTAAAATCTAAACCTAACCCCAAATCTAAACCTAACCCCATATCTAAACCTAAAATCTAAACCTAACCCCAAATCTAAACCAAAAATCTAAACCTAACCCCAAATCTAAACCTAACCCCAAACCTAAACCTAAAATCTAAACCTAACCCCAAATCTAAACCTAACCCCAAATCTAAACCTAAAATCTAAACCTAACCCCAAATCTAAACCTAACCCAAAATCTAAACCTAAAATCTAAACCTAACCCCAAATCTAAACCTAAAATCTAAACCTAACCCCAAATCTAAACCTAACCCCAAATCTAAACCTAAAATCTAAACCTAACCCCAAATCTAAACCTAACCCCAAATCTAAACCTAAAATCTAAACCTAACCCCAAATCTAAACCTAAAATCTAAACCTAACCCCAAATCTAAACCTAAAATCTAAACATAACCCCAAATCTAAACCTAAAATCTAAACCTAAAATCTAAACCTAACCCCAAATCTAAACCTAAAATCTAAACCTAACCCCAAATCTAAACCTAAAATCTAAACCTAAAATCTAAACCTAAAATCTAAACCTAACCCCAAATCTAAACCTAAAATCTAAACCTAACCCCAAATCTAAACCTAACCCCAAATCTAAACCTAAAATCTAAACCTAACCCCAAATCTAAACCTAAAATCTAAACCTAACCCCAAATCTAAACCTAACCCCAAATCTAAACCCAAATCTAAACCTAACCCCAAATCTAAACCTAAAATCTAAACCTAACCCCAAATCTAAACCTAAAATCTAAACCTAACCCCAAATCTAAACCTAACCCCAAATCTAAACCTAAAATCTAAACCTAACCCCAAATCTAAACCTAACCCCAAATCTAAACCTAAAATCTAAACCTAACCCCAAATCTAAACCTAAAATCTAAACCTAACCCCAAATCTAAACCTAACCCCAAATCTAAACCTAAAATCTAAACCTAACCCCAAATCTAAACCTAAAATCTAAACCTAACCCCAAATCTAAACCTAAAATCTAAACCTAACCCCAAATCTAAACCTAAAATCTAAACCTAACCCCAAATCTGAAACCCAAATCCAAACCTAAAATCTAAACCTAACCCCAAATCTAAACCTAAAATCTAAACCTAACCCCAAATCTAAACCTAAAATCTAAACCTAACCCCAAATCTAAACCTAAAATCTAAACCTAACCCCAAATCTAAACCTAACCCCAAATATAAACCTAAAATCTAAACCTTACCCCAAATCTAAACCTAAAATCTAAACCTAACCCCAAATCTAAACCTAAAATCCAAACCTAACCCCAAATCTATACCTAAAATCTAAACCTAACCCCAAATCTAAACCTAAAATCTAAACCTAAAATCTAAACCTAACCCCAAATCTAAACCTAAAATCTAAACCTAACCCCAAATCTAAACCTAACCCCAAATCTAAACCTAACCCCAAATCTAAACCTAAAATCTAAACCTAACCCCAAATCTAAACCTAAAATCTAAACCTAACCCCAAATCTAAACCTAAAATCTAAACATAACCCCAAATCTAAACCTAAAATCTAAACCTAAAATCTAAACCTAACCCCAAATCTAAACCTAAAATCTAAACCTAACCCCAAATCTAAACCTAACCCCAAATCTAAACCTAAAATATAAACCTAACCCCAAATCTAAACCTAAAATCTAAACCTAACCCCAAATCTAAACCTAAAATCTAAACCTAACCCCAAATCTAAACCTAAAATCTAAACCTAACCCCAAATCTAAACCTAACCCCAAATCTAAACCTAAAATCTAAACCTAACCCCAAATCTAAACCTAAAATCTAAACCTAACCCCAAATCTAAACCTAACCCCAAATCTAAACCTAAAATCTAAACCTAACCCCAAATCTAAACCTAAAATCTAAACCTAACCCCAAATCTAACCCTAACCCCAAATCTAAACCTAAAATCTAAACCTAACCCCAAATCTAAACCTAAAATCTAAACCTAACCCCAAGTCTAAACCTAACCCCAAATCTAAACCTAAAATCTAAACCTAACCCCAAATCTAAACCTAACCCCATATCTAAACCTAAAATCTAAACCTAACCCCAAATCTAAACCAAAAATCTAAACCTAACCCCAAATCTAAACCTAACCCCAAACCTAAACCTAAAATATAAACCTAACCCCAAATCTAAACCTAACCCCAAATCTAAACCTAAAATCTAAACCTAACCCCAAATCTAAACCTAACCCAAAATCTAAACCTAAAATCTAAACCTAACCCCAAATCTAAACCTAAAATCTAAACCTAACCCCAAATCTAAACCTAACCCCAAATCTAAACCTAAAATCTAAACCTAACCCCAAATCTAAACCTAACCCCAAATCTAAACCTAAAATCTAAACCTAACCCCAAATCTAAACCTAAAATCTAAACCTAACCCCAAATCTAAACCTAAAATCTAAACCTAAAATCTAAACCTAACCCCAAATCTAAACCTAAAATCTAAACCTGACCCCAAATCTAAACCTAACCCTAAATCTAAACCTAAAATCTAAACCTAACCCCAAATCTAAACCTAAAATCTAAACCTAACCCCAAATCTAAACCTAAAATCTAAACCTAACCCCGAATCTAAACCTAAAATCTAAGCCTAACCCCAAATCTAAACCTAAAATCTAAACCTTACCCCAAATCTAAACCTAAAATCTAAACCTAACCCCAAATCTAAACCTAAAATCCAAACCTAACCCCAGATCTATACCTAAAATCTAAACCTAACCCCAAATCTAAACCTAAAATCTAAACCTAAAATCTAAACCTAACCCCAAATCTAAACCTAAAATCTAAACCTAACCCCAAATCTAAACCTAACCCCAAATCTAAACCTAACCCCAAATCTAAACCTAAAATCTAAACCTAACCCCAAATCTAAACCTAAAATCTAAACCTAACCCCAAATCTAAACCTAAAATCTAAACCTAACCCCAAATCTAAACCTAAAATCTAAACCTAACCCCAAATCTAAACCTAAAATCTAAACCTAACCCCAAATCTAAACCTAAAATCTAAACCTAAAATCTAAACCTAACCCCAAATCTAAACCTAAAATCTAAACCTAACCCCAAATCTAAACCTAACCCCAAATCTAAACCTAAAATATAAACCTAACCCCAAATCTAAACCTAAAATCTAAACCTAACCCCAAATCTAAACCTAAAATCTAAACCTAACCCCAAATCTAAACCTAAAATCTAAACCTAACCCCAAATCTAAACCTAAAATCTAAACCTAACCCCAAATCTAAACCTAACCCCAAATCTAAACCTAAAATCTAAACCTAACCCCAAATCTAAACCTAAAATCTAAACCTAACCCCAAATCTAAACCTAACCCCAAATCTAAACCTAAAATCTAAACCTAACCCCAAATCTAAACCTAAAATCTAAACCTAACCCCAAATCTAACCCTAACCCCAAATCTAAACCTAAAATCTAAACCTAACCCCAAGTCTAAACCTAACCCCAAATCTAAACCTAAAATCTAAACCTAACCCCAAATCTAAACCTAACCCCATATCTAAACCTAAAATCTAAACCTAACCCCAAATCTAAACCAAAAATCTAAACCTAACCCCAAATCTAAACCTAACCCCAAACCTAAACCTAAAATCTAAACCTAACCCCAAATCTAAACCTAACCCCAAATCTAAACCTAAAATCTAAACCTAACCCCAAATCTAAACCTAAAATCTAAACCTAAAATCTAAACCTAACCCCAAATCTAAACCTAAAATCTAAACCTAACCCCAAATCTAAACCTAACCCCAAATCTAAACCTAAAATCTAAACCTAACCCCAAATCTAAACCTAACCCCAAATCTAAACCTAAAATCTAAACCTAACCCCAAATCTAAACCTAAAATCTAAACCTAACCCCAAATCTAAACCTAAAATCTAAACCTAAAATCTAAACCTAACCCCAAATCTAAACCTAAAATCTAAACCTGACCCCAAATCTAAACCTAACCCCAAATCTAAACCTAAAATCTAAACCTAACCCCAAATCTAAACCTAAAATCTAAACCTGACCCCAAATCTAAACCTAACCCCAAATCTAAACCTAAAATCTAAACCTAACCCCAAATCTAAACCTAACCCCAAATCTAAACCTAAAATCTAAACCTAACCCCAAATCTAAACCTAAAATCTACACCTAACCCCAAATCTAAACCTAAAATCTAAACCTAACCCCAAATCTAAACCTAAAATCTAAACCTAACCCCAAATCTAAACCTAACCCCAAATCTAAACCTAAAATCTAAACCTAACCCCAAATATAAACCTAACCCCAAATCTAAACCTAAAATCTAAACCTAACCCCAAATCTAAACCTAAAATCTAAACCTAACCCCAAATCTAAACCTAACCCCAAATCTAAACCTAAAATCTAAACCTAACCCCAAATCTAAACCTAAAATCTAAACCTAACCCCAAATCTAAACCTAAAATCTAAACCTAACCCCAAATCTAAACCTAAAATCTAAACCTAACCCCAAATCTGAAACCCAAATCCAAACCTAAAATCTAAACCTAACCCCAAATTTAAACCTAAAATCTAAACCTAACCCCAAATCTAAACCTAAAATCTAAGCCTAACCCCAAATCTAAACCTAAAATCTAAACCTAACGACAAATCTAAACCTAAAATCTAAACCTAACCCCAAATCTAAACCTAAAATCCAAACCTAACCCCAAATCTAAACCTAAAATCTAAACCTAACCCCAAATCTAAACCTAAAATCTAAACCTAAAATCTAAACCTAACCCCAAATCTAAACCTAAAATCTAAACCTAACCCCAAATCTAAACCTAACCCCAAATCTAAACCTAAAATCTAAACCTAACCCCAAATCTAAACCTAAAATCTACACCTAACCCCAAATCTAAACCTAAAATCTAAACCTAACCCCAAATCTAAACCTAAAATCTAAACCTAACCCCAAATCTAAACCTAAAGTCTAAACCTAACCCCAAATCTAAACCTAAAATCTAAACCTAAAATCTAAACCTAACCCCAAATCTAAACCTAAAATCTAAACCTAACCCCAAATCTAAACCTAACCCCAAATCTAAACCTAAAATCTAAACCTAACCCCAAATCTAAACCTAAAATCTAAACCTAACCCCAAATCTAAACCTAAAATCTAAACCTAACCCCAAATCTAAACCTAACCCCAAATCTAAACCTAAAATCTAAACCTAACCCCAAATCTAAACCTAAAATCTAAACCTAACCCCAAATCTAACCCTAACCCCAAATCTAAACCTAAAATCTAAACCTAACCCCAAATCTAAACCTAACCCCAAATCTAAACCTAAAATCTAAACCTAACCCCAAATCTAAACCTAAAATCTAAACCTAACCCCAAATCTAAACCTAAAATCTAAACCTAACCCCAAATCTAAACCTAAAATCTAAACCTAACCCCAAATCTAAACCTAAAATGTAAACCTAACCACAAATCTAAACCTAACCCCAAATCTAAAACTAAAATCTAAACCTAACCCCAAATCTAAACCTAAAATCTAAACCTAACCCCAAATCTAAACCTTAAATCTAAACCTAACCCCAAATCTAAACCTAAAATCTAAACCTAACCCCAAATCTAAACCTAAAATCTAAACCTAACCCCAAATCTAAACCTAACCCCAAATCTAAACCTAAAATCTAAACCTAACCCCAAATCTAAACCTAAAATCTAAACCTAACCCCAAATCTAAACCTAAAATCTAAACCTAACCCCAAATCTAAACCTAAAATCTAAACCTAACCCCAAATCTAAACCTAACCCCAAATCTAAACCTAAAATCTAAACCTAACCCCAAATCTAAACCTAAAATCTAAACCTAACCCCAAATCTAAACCTAAAATCTAAACCTAACCCCAAATTTAAACCTAAAATCTAAACCTAACCCCAAATCTAAACCTAAAATGTAAACCTAACCACAAATCTAAACCTAACCCCAAATCTAAACCTAAAATCTAAACCTAACCCAAATCTAAACCTTAAATCTAAACCTAACCCCAAATCTAAACCTAAAATCTAAACCTAACCCCAAATCTAAACCTAAAATCTAAACCTAACCCCAAATCTAAACCTAACCCCAAATCTAAACCTAAAATCTAAACCTAACCCCAAATCTAAACCTAAAATCTAAACCTAACCCCAAATCTAAACCTAAAATCTAAACCTAACCCCAAATCTGAAACCCAAATCCAAACCTAAAATCTAAACCTAACCCCAAATCTAAACCTAAAATCTAAACCTAACCCCAAATCTAAACCTAAAATCTAAACCTAACCCCAAATCTAAACCTAAAATCTAAGCCTAACCCCAAATCTAAACCTAAAATCTAAACCTAACCCCAAATCTAAACCTAAAATCTAAACCTAACCCCAAATCTAAACCTAAAATCCAAACCTAACCCCAAATCTAAACCTAAAATCTAAACCTAACCCCAAATCTAAACCTAAAATCTAAACCTAAAATCTAAACCTAACCCCAAATCTAAACCTAACCCCAAATCTAAACCTAAAATCTAAACCTAACCCCAAATCTAAACCTAAAATCTAAACCTAACCCCAAATCTAAACCTAAAATCTAAACCTAACCCCAAATCTAAACCTAAAATCTAAACCTAACCCCAAATCTAAACCTAAAATCTAAACCTAACCCCAAATCTAAACCTAAAATCTAAACCTAACCCCAAATCTAAACCTAAAATGTAAACCTAACCACAAATCTAAACCTAACCCCAAATCTAAACCTAAAATCTAAACCTAACCCCAAATCTAAACCGAAAATCTAAACCTAACCCCAAATCTAAACCTAAAATCTAAACCTAACCCCAAATCTAAACCTAACCCCAAATCTAAACCTAAAATCTAAACCTAACCCCAAATCTAAACCTAAAATCTAAACCTAACCCCAAATCTAACCCTAACCCCAAATCTAAACCTAAAATCTAAACCTAACCCCAAATCTAAACCTTACCCCAAATATAAACCTAAAATCTAAACCTAACCCCAAATCTAAACCTAAAATCTAAACCTAACCCCAAATCTAAACCTAACCCCAAATCTAAACCTAAAATCTAAACCTAACCCCAAATCTAAACCTAAAATCTAAACCTGACCCCAAATCTAAACCTAACCCCAAATCTAAACCTAAAATATAAACCTAACCCCAAATCTAAACCTAAAATCTAAACCTAACCCCAAATCTAAACCTAAAATCTAAACCTAACCCCAAATCTAAACCTAAAATCTAAACCTAACCCCAAATCTAAACCTAACCCCAAATCTAAACCTAAAATCTAAACCTAACCCCAAATCTAAACCTAAAATCTAAACCTAACCCCAAATCTAAACCTAACCCCAAATCTAAACCTAAAATCTAAACCTAACCCCAAATCTAAACCTAAAATCTAAACCTAACCCCAAATCTAACCCTAACCCCAAATCTAAACCTAAAATCTAAACCTAACCCCAAATCTAAACCTAACCCCAAATCTAAACCTAAAATCTAAACCTAACCCCAAATCTAAACCTAAAATCTAAACCTAACCCCAAATCTAAACCTAAAATCTAAACCTAACCCCAAATCTAAACCTAAAATCTAAACCTAACCCCAAATCTAAACCTAAAATGTAAACCTAACCACAAATCTAAACCTAACCCCAAATCTAAAACTAAAATCTAAACCTAACCCCAAATCTAAACCTAAAATCTAAACCTAACCCCAAATCTAAACCTAAAATCTAAACCTAACCCCAAATCTAAACCTAAAATCTAAACCTAACCCCAAATCTAAACCTAAAATCTAAACCTAACCCCAAATCTAAACCTAAAATGTAAACCTAACCACAAATCTAAACCTAACCCCAAATCTAAAACTAAAATCTAAACCTAACCCCAAATCTAAACCTAAAATCTAAACCTAACCCCAAATCTAAACCTAAAATCTAAACCTAACCCCAAATCTAAACCTAACCCCAAATCTAAACCTAAAATCTAAACCTAACCCCAAATCTAAACCTAAAATCTAAACCTAACCCCAAATCTAAACCTAAAATCTAAACCTAACCCCAAATCTAAACCTAAAATCTAAACCTAACCCCAAATCTAAACCTAAAATGTAAACCTAACCACAAATCTAAACCTAACCCCAAATCTAAACCTAAAATCTAAACCTAACCGCAAATCTAAACCTTAAATCTAAACCTAACCCCAAATCTAAACCTAAAATCTAAACCTAACCCCAAATCTAAACCTAAAATCTAAACCTAACCCCAAATCTAAACCTAACCCCAAATCTAAACCTAAAATCTAAACCTAACCCCAAATCTAAACCTAAAATCTAAACCTAACCCCAAATCTAAACCTAAAATCTAAACCTAACCCCAAATCTAAACCTAAAATCTAAACCTAACCCCAAATCTAAACCTAAAATCCAAACCTAACCCCAAATCTAAACCTAAAATCTAAACCTAACCCCAAATCTAAACCTAAAATCTAAACCTAAAATCTAAACCTAACCCCAAATCTAAACCTAACCCCAAATCTAAACCTAAAATCTAAACCTAACCCCAAATCTAAACCTAACCCCAAATCTAAACCTAAAATCTAAACCTAACCCCAAATCTAAACCTAAAATCTAAACCTAACCCCAAATCTAAACCTAAAATCTAAACCTAACCCCAAATCTAAACCTAAAATCTAAACCTAACCCCAAATCTAAACCTAAAATCTAAACCTAACCCCAAATCTAAACCTAAAATCTAAACCTAACCCCAAATCTAAACCTAAAATCTAAACCTAACCCCAAATCTAAACCTAAAATCTAAACCTAAAATCTAAACCTAACCCCAAATCTAAACCTAAAATCTAAACCTGACCCCAAATCTAAACCTAACCCCAAATCTAAACCTAAAATCTAAACCTAACCCCAAATCTAAACCTAAAATCTAAACCTGACCCCAAATCTACACCTAACCCCAAATCTAAACCTAAAATCTACACCTAACCCCAAATCTAAACCTAAAATCTAAACCTAACCCCAAATCTAAACCTAAAATCTAAACCTAACCCCAAATCTAAACCTAACCCCAAATCTAAACCTAACCCCAAATCTAAACCTAAAATCTAAACCTAACCCCAAATCTAAACCTAAAATCTAAACCTAACCCCAAATCTAAACCTAAAATCTAAACCTAACCCCAAATCTAAACCTAACCCCAAATCTAAACCTAACCCCAAATCTAAACCTTAAATCTAAACCTAACCCCAAATCTAAACCTAAAATCTAAACCTAACCCCAAATCTAAACCTAACCCCAAATCTAAACCTAAAATCTAAACCTAACCCCAAATCTAAACCTAACCCCAAATCTAAACCTAAAATCTAAACCTAACCCCAAATCTAAACCTAAAATCTAAACCTAACCCCAAGTCTAAACCTAACCCCAAATCTAAACCTACAATCTAAACCTAACCCCAAATCTAAACCTAAAATCTAAACCTAACCCCAAATCTAAACCTAAAATCTAAACCTAACCCCAAATCTAAACCTAACCCCAAATCTAAACCCAAATCTAAACCTAACCCCAAATCTAAACCTAAAATCTAAACCTAACCCCAAATCTAAACCTAAAATCTAAACCTAACCCCAAATCTAAACCTAACCCCAAATCTAAACCTAAAATCTAAACCTAACCCCAAATCTAAACCTAACCCCAAATCTAAACCTAAAATCTAAACCTAACCCCAAATCTAAACCTAAAATCTAAACCTAACCCCAAATCTAAACCTAAAATCTAAACCTAACCCCAAATCTAAACCTAACCCCAAATCTAAACCTAAAATCTAAACCTAACCCCAAATCTAAACCTAAAATCTAAACCTAACCCCAAATCTAAACCTAAAATCTAAACCTAACCCCAAATCTGAAACCCAAATCCAAACCTAAAATCTAAACCTAACCCCAAATCTAAACCTAAAATATAAACCTAACCCCAAATCTAAACCTAAAATCTAAACCTAACCCCAAATCTAAACCTAACCCCAAATATAAACCTAAAATCTAAACCTTACCCCAAATCTAAACCTAAAATCTAAACCTAACCCCAAATCTAAACCTAAAATCCAAACCTAACCCCAAATCTATACCTAAAATCTAAACCTAACCTAAAATCTAAACCTAAAATCTAAACCTAAAATCTAAACCTAACCCCAAATCTAAACCTAAAATCTAAACCTAACCCCAAATCTAAACCTAACCCCAAATCTAAACCTAACCCCAAATCTAAACCTAAAATCTAAACCTAACCCCAAATCTAAACCTAAAATCTAAACCTAACCCCAAATCTAAACCTAAAATTTAAACCTAACCCCAAATCTAAACCTAAAATCTAAACCTAACCCCAAATCTAAACCTAAAATCTAAACCTAACCCCAAATCTAAACCTAAAATCTAAACCTAACCCCAAATCTAAACCTAACCCCAAATCTAAACCTAAAATATAAACCTAACCCCAAATCTAAACCTAAAATCTAAACCTAACCCCAAATCTAAACCTAAAATCTAAACCTAACCCCAAATCTAAACCTAAAATCTAAACCTAACCCCAAATCTAAACCTAACCCCAAATCTAAACCTAAAATCTAAACCTAACCCCAAATCTAAACCTAAAATCTAAACCTAACCCCAAATCTAAACCTAACCCCAAATCTAAACCTAAAATCTAAACCTAACCCCAAATCTAAACCTAAAATCTAAACCTAACCCCAAATCTAACCCTAACCCCCTAATCTAAACCTAAAATCTAAACCTAACCCCAAATCTAAACCTAAAATCTAAACCTAACCCCAAGTCTAAACCTAACCCCAAATCTAAACCTAAAATCTAAACCTAACACCAAATCTAAACCTAACCCCATATCTAAACCTAAAATCTAAACCTAACCCCAAATCTAAACCAAAAATCTAAACCTAACCCCAAATCTAAACCTAACCCCAAACCTAAACCTAAAATCTAAACCTAACCCCAAATCTAAACCTAAAATCTAAACCTAACCCCAAATCTAAACCTAAAATCTAAACCTAAAATCTAAACCTAACCCCAAATCTAAACCTAAAATCTAAACCTGACCCCAAATCTAAACCTAACCCCAAATCTAAACCTAAAATCTACACCTAACCCCAAATCTAAACCTAAAATCTAAACCTAACCCCAAATCTAAACCTAAAATCTAAACCTAACCCCAAATCTAAACCTAACCCCAAATCTAAACCTAAAATCTAAACCTAACCCCAAATCTAAACCTAAAATCTAAACCTAAAATCTAAACCTAACCCCAAATCTAAACCTAAAATCTAAACCTAACCCCAAATCTAAACCTATCCCCAAATCTAAACCTAAAATCTAAACCTAACCCCAAATCTAAACCTAACCCCAAATCTAAACCTAAAATCTAAACCTAACCCCAAATCTAAACCTAAAATCTAAACCTAACCCCAAATCTAAACCTAAAATCTAAACCTAAAATCTAAACCTAACCCCAAATCTAAACCTAAAATCTAAACCTGACCCCAAATCTAAACCTAACCCCAAATCTAAACCTAAAATCTACACCTAACCCCAAATCTAAACCTAAAATCTAAACCTAACCCCAAATCTAAACCTAAAATCTAAACCTAACCCCAAATCTAAACCTAACCCCAAATCTAAACCTAAAATCTAACCTAACCCCAAATCTAAACCTAAAATCTAAACCTAACCCCAAATCTAAACCTAAAATCTAAACCTAACCCCAAATCTAAACCTAACCCCAAATCTAAACCTTAAATCTAAACCTAACCCCAAATCTAAACCTAAAATCTAAACCTAACCCCAAATCTAAACCTAAAATCTAAACCTAACCCCAAATCTAAACCTAACCCCAAATCTAAACCTTAAATCTAAACCTAACCCCAAATCTAAACCTAAAATCTAAACCTAACCCCAAATCTAAACCTAACCCCAAATCTAAACCTAAAATCTAAACCTAACCCCAAATCTAAACCTAAAGCCCAAATCTAAACCTAAAATCTAAACCTAACCCCAAATCTAAACCTAAAATCTAAACCTAACCCCAAGTCTAAACCTAACCCCAAATCTAAACCTACAATCTAAACCTAACCCCAAATCTAAACCTAAAATCTAAACCTAACCCCAAATCTAAACCTAAAATCTAAACCTAACCCCAAATCTAAACCTAACCCCAAATCTAAACCCAAATCTAAACCTAACCCCAAATCTAAACCTAAAATCTAAACCTAACCCCAAATCTAAACCTAAAATCTAAACCTAACCCCAAATCTAAACCTAACCCCAAATCTAAACCTAAAATCTAAACCTAACCCCAAATCTAAACCTAACCCCAAATCTAAACCTAAAATCTAAACCTAACCCCAAATCTAAACCTAAAATCTAAACCTAACCCCAAATCTAAACCTAACCCCAAATCTAAACCTAAAATCTAAACCTAACCCCAAATCTAAACCTAAAATCTAAACCTAACCCCAAATCTAAACCTAAAATCTAAACCTAACCCCAAATCTGAAACCCAAATCCAAACCTAAAATCTAAACCTAACCCCCAAATCTAAACCTAAAATCTAAACCTAACCCCAAATCTAAACCTAAAATCTAAACCTAACCCCAAATCTAAACCTAACCCCAAATATAAACCTAAAATCTAAACCTTACCCCAAATCTAAACCTAAAATCTAAACCTAACCCCAAATCTAAACCTAAAATCCAAACCTAACCCCAAATCTATACCTAAAATCTAAACCTAACCCCAAATCTAAACCTAAAATCTAAACCTACCCCAAATCTAAACCTAACCCCAAATCTAAACCTAACCCCAAATCTAAACCTAAAATCTAAACCTAACCCCAAATCTAAACCTAAAATCTAAACCTAACCCCAAATCTAAACCTAAAATCTAAATCTAACCCCAAATCTAAACCTAAAATCTAAACCTAACCCCAAATCTAAACCTAAAATCTAAACCTAAAATCTAAACCTAACCCCAAATCTAACCTAAAATCTAAACCTAACCCCAAATCTAAACCTAAAATCTAAACCTAACCCCAATCTAAACCTAAAATCTAAACCTAACCCCAAATCTAAACCTAAAATCTAAACCTAACCCCAAATCTAAACCTAACCCCAAATCTAAACCTAAAATCTAAACCTAACCCCAAATCTAAACCTAAAATCTAAACCTAACCCCAAATCTAAACCTAAAATCTAAACCTAACCCCAAATCTAACCCTAACCCCAAATCTAAACCTAAAATCTAAACCTAACCCCAAATCTAAACCTAAAATCTAAACCTAACCCCAAGTCTAAACCTAACCCCAAATCTAAACCTAAAATCTAAACCTAACCCCAAATCTAAACCTAACCCCATATCTAAACCTAAAATCTAAACCTAACCCCAAATCTAAACCAAAGAATCTAAACCTAACCCCAAATCTAAACCTAAAATCTAAACCTAACCCCAAATCTAAACCTAAAAATCTAAACCTAAAATCTAAACCTAACCCCAAATCTAAACCTAAAATCTAAACCTAACCCCAAATCTAAACCTAACCCCAAATCTAAACCTAAAATCTAAACCTAACCCCAAATCTAAACCTAAAATCTAAACCTAACCCCAAATCTAAACCTAAAATCTAAACCTAACCCCAAATCTAAACCTAACCCCAAATCTAAACCTAAAATCTAAACCTAACCCCAAATCTAAACCTAAAATCTAAACCTAACCCCAAATCTAAACCTAACCCCAAATCTAAACCTAAAATCTAAACCTAACCCCAAATCTAAACCTAAAATCTAAACCTAACCCCAAATCTAACCCTAACCCAAATCTAAACCTAAAATCTAAACCTAACCCCAAATCTAAACCTAAAATCTAAACCTAACCCCAAGTCTAAACCTAACCCCAAATCTAAACCTAAAATCTAAACCTAACCCCAAATCTAAACCTAACCCCATATCTAAACCTAAAATCTAAACCTAACCCCAAATCTAAACCAAAAATCTAAACCTAACCCCAAATCTAAACCTAACCCCAAATCTAAACCTAAAATCTAAACCTAACCCCAAATCTAAACCTAAAATCTAAACCTAAAATCTAAACCTAACCCCAAATCTAAACCTAAAATCTAAACCTAACCCCAAATCTAAACCTAACCCCAAATCTAAACCTAAAATCTAAACCTAACCCCAAATCTAAACCTAACCCCAAATCTAAACCTAAAATCTAAACCTAACCCCAAATCTAAACCTAAAATCTAAACCTAACCCCAAATCTAAACCTAAAATCTAAACCTAAAATCTAAACCTAACCCCAAATCTAAACCTAAAATCTAAACCTGACCCCAAATCTAAACCTAACCCCAAATCTAAACCTAAAATCTAAACCTGACCCCAAATCTAAACCTAACCCCAAATCTAAACCTAAAATCTAAACCTAACCCCAAATCTAAACCTAACCCCAAATCTAAACCTAAAATCTAAACCTAACCCCAAATCTAAACCTAAAATCTACACCTAACCCCAAATCTAAACCTAAAATCTAAACCTAACCCCAATCTAAACCTAAAATCTAAACCTAACCCCAAATCTAAACCTAACCCCAAATTCTAAACCTAAAATCTAAACCTAACCCCAAATCTAAACCTAACCCCAAATCTAAACCTAAAATCTAAACCTAACCCCAAATCTAAACCTAAAATCTAAACCTAACCCCAAATCTAAACCTAACCCCAAATCTAAACCTAAAATCTAAACCTAACCCCAAATCTAAACCTAAAATCTAAACCTAAACCCAAATCTAAACCTAAAATCTAAACCTAACCCCAAATCTAAACCTAAAATCTAAACCTAACCCCAAATCTGAAACCCAAATCCAAACCTAAAATCTAAACCTAACCCCAAATTTAAACCTAAAATCTAAACCTAACCCCAAATCTAAACCTAAAATCTAAACCTAACCCCAAATCTAAACCTAAAATCTAAACCTAACGACAATCTAAACCTAAAATCTAAACCTAACCCCAAATCTAAACCTAAAATCCAAACCTAACCCCAAATCTAAACCTAAAATCTAAACCTAACCCCAAATCTAAACCTAAAATCTAAACCTAAAATCTAAACCTAACCCCCAAATCTAAACCTAAAATCTAAACCTAACCCCAAATCTAAACCTAACCCCAAATCTAAACCTAAAATCTACACCTAACCCCAAATCTAAACCTAAATCTAAACCTAACCCCAAATCTAAACCTAAAATCTAAACCTAACCCCAAATCTAAACCTAAAGTCTAAACCTAACCCCAAATCTAAACCTAAAATCTAAACCTAAAATCTAAACCTAACCCCAAATCTAAACCTAAAATCTAAACCTAACCCCAAAATCTAAACCTAAAATCTAAACCTAACCCCAAATCTAAACCTAAAATCTAAACCTAACCCCAAATCTAAACCTAAAATCTAAACCTAAAATCTAAACCTAACCCCAAATCTAAACCTAAAATCTAAACCTAACCCAAATCTAAACCTAACCCCCAAATCTAAACCTAAAATATAAACCTAACCCCAAATCTAAACCTAAAATCTAAACCTAACCCCAAATCTAAACCTAAAATCTAAACCTAACCCCAAAATCTAAACCTAAAATCTAAACCTAACCCCAAATCTAAACCTAAAATCTAAACCTAACCCAAATCTAACCTAACCCAAATCTAAACCTAAAATCTAAACCTAACCCCAAATCTAACCTAAATCTAAACCTAACCCCAAATCTAAACCTAACCCCAAATCTAAACCTAAAATCTAAACCTAACCCCAAATCTAAACCTAAAATCTAAACCTAACCCCAAATCTAACCCTAACCCCAAATCTAAACCTAAAATCTAAACCTAACCCCAAATCTAAACCTACAAATCTAAACCTACCCCAAGTCTAAACCTAACCCCAAATCTAAACCTAAAATCTAAACCTAACCCCAAATCTAAACCTAACCCCATATCTAAACCTAAAATCTAAACCTAACCCCAAATCTAAACCAAAAATCTAAACCTAACCCCAAATCTAAACCTAACCCCAAACCTAAACCTAAAATCTAAACCTAACCCCAAATCTAAACCTAACCCCAAATCTAAACCTAAAATCTAAACCTAACCCCAAATCTAAACCTAAAATCTAAACCTAAAATCTAAACCTAACCCCAAATCTAAACCTAAAATCTAAACCTAACCCCAAATCTAAACCTAACCCCAAATCTAAACCTAAAATCTAAACCTAACCCCAAATCTAAACCTAACCCCAAATCTAAACCTAAAATCTAAACCTAACCCCAAATCTAAACCTAAAATCTAAACCTAACCCCAAATCTAAACCTAAAATCTAAACCTAAAATCTAAACCTAACCCCAAATCTAAACCTAAAATCTAAACCTGACCCCAAATCTAAACCTAACCCCAAATCTAAACCTAAAATCTACACCTAACCCCAAATCTAAACCTAAAATCTAAACCTAACCCCAAATCTAAACCTAAAATCTAAACCTAACCCCAAATCTAAACCTAACCCCAAATCTAAACCTAACCCCAAATCTAAACCTAAAATCTAAACCTAACCCCAAATCTAAACCTAAAATCTAAACCTAACCCCAAATCTAAACCTAAAATCTAAACCTAACCCCAAATCTAAACTTAACCCCAAATCTAAACCTTAAATCTAAACCTAACCCCAAATCTAAACCTAAAATCTAAACCTAACCCCAAATCTAAACCAAAAATCTAAACCTAACCCCAAATCTAAACCTAACCCCAAATCTAAACCTTAAATCTAACCTAACCCCAAATCTAAACCTAAAATCTAAACCTAACCCCAAATCTAAACCTAACCCAAAATCTAAACCTAAAATCTAAACCTAACCCCAAATCTAAACCTAACCCCAAATCTAAACCTAAAATCTAAACCTAACCCCAAATCTAAACCTAAAAATCTAAACCTAACCCCAAATCTAACCCTAACCCCCTAATCTAAACCTAAAATCTAAACCTAACCCCAAATCTAAACCTAAAATCTAAACCTAACCCCAAGTCTAAACCTAACCCCAAATCTAAACCTAAAATCTAAACCTAACACCAAATCTAAACCTAACCCCATATCTAAACCTAAAATCTAAACCTAACCCCAAATCTAAACCAAAAATCTAAACCTAACCCCAAATCTAAACCTAACCCCAAACCTAAACCTAAAATCTAAACCTAACCCCAAATCTAAACCTAAAATCTAAACCTAACCCCAAATCTAAACCTAAAATCTAAACCTAAAATCTAAACCTAACCCCAAATCTAAACCTAAAATCTAAACCTGACCCCAAATCTAAACCTAACCCCAAATCTAAACCTAAAATCTACACCTAACCCCAAATCTAAACCTAAAATCTAAACCTAACCCCAAATCTAAACCTAAAATCTAAACCTAACCCCAAATCTAAACCTAACCCCAAATCTAAACCTAAAATCTAAACCTAACCCCAAATCTAAACCTAAAATCTAAACCTAAAATCTAAACCTAACCCCAAATCTAAACCTAAAATCTAAACCTAACCCCAAATCTAAACCTAAAATCTAAACCTAACCCCAAATCTAAACCTAACCCCAAATCTAAACCTAAAATCTAAACCTAACCCCAAATCTAAACCTAAATCTAAACCTAAAATCTAAACCTAACCCCAAATCTAAACCTAAAATCTAAACCTAACCCCAAATCTAAACCTATCCCCAAATCTAAACCTAAAATCTAAACCTAACCCCAAATCTAAACCTAACCCCAAATCTAAACCTAAAATCTAAACCTAACCCCAAATCTAAACCTAAAATCTAAACCTAACCCCAAATCTAAACCTAAAATCTAAACCTAAAATCTAAACCTAACCCCAAATCTAAACCTAAAATCTAAACCTGACCCCAAATCTAAACCTAACCCCAAATCTAAACCTAAAATCTACACCTAACCCCAAATCTAAACCTAAAATCTAAACCTAACCCCAAATCTAAACCTAAAATCTAAACCTAACCCCAAATCTAAACCTAACCCCAAATCTAAACCTAAAATCTAAACCTAACCCCAAATCTAAACCTAAAATCTAAACCTAACCCCAAATCTAAACCTAACCCCAAATCTAAACCTTAAATCTAAACCTAACCCCAAATCTAAACCTAAAATCTAAACCTAACCCCAAATCTAAACCTAAAATCTAAACCTAACCCCAAATCTAAACCTAACCCCAAATCTAAACCTTAAATCTAAACCTAACCCCAAATCTAAACCTAAAATCTAAACCTAACCCCAAATCTAAACCTAACCCCAAATCTAAACCTAAAATCTAAACCTAACCCCAAATCTAAACCTAAGCCCAAATCTAAACCTAAAATCTAAACCTAACCCCAAATCTAAACCTAAAATCTAAACCTAACCCCAAGTCTAAACCTAACCCCAAATCTAAACCTACAATCTAAACCTAACCCCAAATCTAAACCTAAAATCTAAACCTAACCCCAAATCTAAACCTAAAATCTAAACCTAACCCCAAATCTAAACCTAACCCCAAATCTAAACCCAAATCTAAACCCAAATCTAAACCTAACCCCAAATCTAAACCTAAAATCTAAACCTAACCCCAAATCTAAACCTAAAATCTAAACCTAACCCCAAATCTAAACCTAACCCCAAATCTAAACCTAAAATCTAAACCTAACCCCAAATCTAAACCTAACTCCAAATCTAAACCTAAAATCTAAACCTAACCCCAAATCTAAACCTAAAATCTAAACCTAACCCCAAATCTAAACCTAACCCCAAATCTAAACCTAAAATCTAAACCTAACCCCAAATCTAAACCTAAAATCTAAACCTAACCCCAAATCTAAACCTAAAATCTAAACCTAACCCCAAATCTGAAACCCAAATCCAAACCTAAAATCTAAACCTAACCCCAAATCTAAACCTAAAATCTAAACCTAACCCCAAATCTAAACCTAAAATCTAAACCTAACCCCAAATCTAAACCTAACCCCAAATATAAACCTAAAATCTAAACCTTACCCCAAATCTAAACCTAAAATCTAAACCTAACCCCAAATCTAAACCTAAAATCCAAACCTAACCCCAAATCTATACCTAAAATCTAAACCTAACCCCAAATCTAAACCTAAAATCTAAACCTAACCCCAAATCTAAACCTAACCCCAAATCTAAACCTAACCCCAAATCTAAACCTAAAATCTAAACCTAACCCCAAATCTAAACCTAAAATCTAAACCTAACCCCAAATCTAAACCTAAAATCTAAATCTAACCCCAAATCTAAACCTAAAATCTAAACCTAACCCCAAATCTAAACCTAAAATCTAAACCTAAAATCTAAACCTAACCCCAAATCTAAACCTAAAATCTAAACCTAACCCCAAATCTAAACCTAACCCCAAATCTAAACCTAAAATCTAAACCTAACCCCAAATCTAAACCTAAAATCTAAACCTAACCCCAAATCTAAACCTAAAATCTAAACCTAACCCCAAATCTAAACCTAACCCCAAATCTAAACCTAAAATCTAAACCTAACCCCAAATCTAAACCTAAAATCTAAACCTAACCCCAAATCTAAACCTAACCCCATATCTAAACCTAAAATCTAAACCTAACCCCAAATCTAAACCAAAAATCTAAACCTAACCCCAAATCTAAACCTAAAATTTAAACCTAACCCCAAATCTAAACCTAAAATCTAAACCTAACCCCAAATCTAAACCTAAAATCTAAACCTAAAATCTAAACCTAACCCCAAATCTAAACCTAAAATCTAAACCTAACCCCAAATCTAAACCTAACCCCAAATCTAAACCTAAAATCTAAACCTAACCCCAAATCTAAACCTAAAATCTAAACCTAACCCCAAATCTAAACCTAAAATCTAAACCTAACCCCAAATCTAAACCTAACCCCAAATCTAAACCTAAAATCTAAACCTAACCCCAAATCTAAACCTAAAATCTAAACCTAACCCCAAATCTAAACCTAACCCCAAATCTAAACCTAAAATCTAAACCTAACCCCAAATCTAAACCTAAAATCTAAACCTAACCCCAAATCTAACCCTAACCCCAAATCTAAACCTAAAATCTAAACCTAACCCCAAATCTAAACCTAAAATCTAAACCTAACCCCAAGTCTAAACCTAACCCCAAATCTAAACCTAAAATCTAAACCTAACCCCAAATCTAAACCTAACCCCATATCTAAACCTAAAATCTAAACCTAACCCCAAATCTAAACCAAAAATCTAAACCTAACCCCAAATCTAAACCTAACCCCAAATCTAAACCTAAAATCTAAACCTAACCCCAAATCTAAACCTAAAATCTAAACCTAAAATCTAAACCTAACCCCAAATCTAAACCTAAAATCTAAACCTAACCCCAAATCTAAACCTAACCCCAAATCTAAACCTAAAATCTAAACCTAACCCCAAATCTAAACCTAACCCCAAATCTAAACCTAAAATCTAAACCTAACCCCAAATCTAAACCTAAAATCTAAACCTAACCCCAAATCTAAACCTAAAATCTAAACCTAAAATCTAAACCTAACCCCAAATCTAAACCTAAAATCTAAACCTGACCCCAAATCTAAACCTAACCCCAAATCTAAACCTAAAATCTAAACCTGACCCCAAATCTAAACCTAACCCCAAATCTAAACCTAAAATCTAAACCTAACCCCAAATCTAAACCTAACCCCAAATCTAAACCTAAAATCTAAACCTAACCCCAAATCTAAACCTAAAATCTACACCTAACCCCAAATCTAAACCTAAAATCTAAACCTAACCCCAAATCTAAACCTAAAATCTAAACCTAACCCCAAATCTAAACCTAACCTAAAATCTAAACCTAAAATCTAAACCTAACCCCAAATCTAAACCTAACCCCAAATCTAAACCTAAAATCTAAACCTAACCCCAAATCTAAACCTAAAATCTAAACCTAACCCCAAATCTAAACCTAACCCCAAATCTAAACCTAAAATCTAAACCTAACCCCAAATCTAAACCTAAAATCTAAACCTAAACCCAAATCTAAACCTAAAATCTAAACCTAACCCCAAATCTAAACCTAAAATCTAAACCTAACCCCAAATCTGAAACCCAAATCCAAACCTAAAATCTAAACCTAACCCCAAATTTAAACCTAAAATCTAAACCTAACCCCAAATCTAAACCTAAAATCTAAGCCTAACCCCAAATCTAAACCTAAAATCTAAACCTAACGACAAATCTAAACCTAAAATCTAAACCTAACCCCAAATCTAAACCTAAAATCCAAACCTAACCCCAAATCTAAACCTAAAATCTAAACCTAACCCCAAATCTAAACCTAAAATCTAAACCTAAAATCTAAACCTAACCCCAAATCTAAACCTAAAATCTAAACCTAACCCCAAATCTAAACCTAACCCCAAATCTAAACCTAAAATCTACACCTAACCCCAAATCTAAACCTAAAATCTAAACCTAACCCCAAATCTAAACCTAAAATCTAAACCTAACCCCAAATCTAAACCTAAAGTCTAAACCTAACCCCAAATCTAAACCTAAAATCTAAACCTAAAATCTAAACCTAACCCCAAATCTAAACCTAAAATCTAAACCTAACCCCAAATCTAAACCTAAAATCTAAACCTAACCCCAAATCTAAACCTAAAATCTAAACCTAACCCCAAATCTAAACCTAAAATCTAAACCTAAAATCTAAACCTAACCCCAAATCTAAACCTAAAATCTAAACCTAACCCCAAATCTAAACCTAACCCCAAATCTAAACCTAAAATATAAACCTAACCCCAAATCTAAACCTAAAATCTAAACCTAACCCCAAATCTAAACCTAAAATCTAAACCTAACCCCAAATCTAAACCTAAAATCTAAACCTAACCCCAAATCTAAACCTAAAATCTAAACCTAACCCCAAATCTAAACCTAACCCCAAATCTAAACCTAAAATCTAAACCTAACCCCAAATCTAAACCTAAAATCTAAACCTAACCCCAAATCTAAACCTAACCCCAAATCTAAACCTAAAATCTAAACCTAACCCCAAATCTAAACCTAAAATCTAAACCTAACCCCAAATCTAACCCTAACCCCAAATCTAAACCTAAAATCTAAACCTAACCCCAAATCTAAACCTAAAATCTAAACCTAACCCCAAGTCTAAACCTAACCCCAAATCTAAACCTAAAATCTAAACCTAACCCCAAATCTAAACCTAACCCCATATCTAAACCTAAAATCTAAACCTAACCCCAAATCTAAACCAAAAATCTAAACCTAACCCCAAATCTAAACCTAACCCCAAACCTAAACCTAAAATCTAAACCTAACCCCAAATCTAAACCTAACCCCAAATCTAAACCTAAAATCTAAACCTAACCCCAAATCTAAACCTAAAATCTAAACCTAAAATCTAAACCTAACCCCAAATCTAAACCTAAAATCTAAACCTAACCCCAAATCTAAACCTAACCCCAAATCTAAACCTAAAATCTAAACCTAACCCCAAATCTAAACCTAACCCCAAATCTAAACCTAAAATCTAAACCTAACCCCAAATCTAAACCTAAAATCTAAACCTAACCCCAAATCTAAACCTAAAATCTAAACCTAAAATCTAAACCTAACCCCAAATCTAAACCTAAAATCTAAACCTGACCCCAAATCTAAACCTAACCCCAAATCTAAACCTAAAATCTACACCTAACCCCAAATCTAAACCTAAAATCTAAACCTAACCCCAAATCTAAACCTAAAATCTAAACCTAACCCCAAATCTAAACCTAACCCCAAATCTAAACCTAACCCCAAATCTAAACCTAAAATCTAAACCTAACCCCAAATCTAAACCTAAAATCTAAACCTAACCCCAAATCTAAACCTAAAATCTAAACCTAACCCCAAATCTAAACTTAACCCCAAATCTAAACCTTAAATCTAAACCTAACCCCAAATCTAAACCTAAAATCTAAACCTAACCCCAAATCTAAACCTAAAATCTAAACCTAACCCCAAATCTAAACCTAACCCCAAATCTAAACCTTAAATCTAAACCTAACCCCAAATCTAAACCTAAAATCTAAACCTAACCCCAAATCTAAACCTAACCCCAAATCTAAACCTAAAATCTAAACCTAACCCCAAATCTAAACCTAACCCCAAATCTAAACCTAAAATCTAAACCTAACCCCAAATCTAAACCTAAAATCTAAACCTAACCCCAAGTCTAAACCTAACCCCAAATCTAAACCTACAATCTAAACCTAACCCCAAATCTAAACCTAAAATCTAAACCTAACCCCAAATCTAAACCTAAAATCTAAACCTAACCCCAAATCTAAACCTAACCCCAAATCTAAACCCAAATCTAAACCTAACCCCAAATCTAAACCTAAAATCTAAACCTAACCCCAAATCTAAACCTAAAATCTAAACCTAACCCCAAATCTAAACCTAACCCCAAATCTAAACCTAAAATCTAAACCTAACCCCAAATCTAAACCTAACCCCAAATCTAAACCTAAAATCTAAACCTAACCCCAAATCTAAACCTAAAATCTAAACCTAACCCCAAATCTAAACCTAACCCCAAATCTAAACCTAAAATCTAAACCTAACCCCAAATCTAAACCTAAAATCTAAACCTAACCCCAAATCTAAACCTAAAATCTAAACTTAACCCCAAATCTAAACCTAACCCCAAATCTAAACCTAAAATCTAAACCTAACCCCAAATCTAAACCTAAAATCTAAACCTAACCCCAAATCTAAACCTAAAATCTAAACCTAACCCCAAATCTGAAACCCAAATCCAAACCTAAAATATAAACCTAACCCCAAATCTAAACCTAAAATCTAAACCTAACCCCAAATCTAAACCTAAAATCTAAACCTAACCCCAAATCTAAACCTAAAATCTAAACCTAACCCCAAATCTAAACCTAACCCCAAATATAAACCTAAAATCTAAACCTTACCCCAAATCTAAACCTAAAATCTAAACCTAACCCCAAATCTAAACCTAAAATCCAAACCTAACCCCAAATCTATACCTAAAATCTAAACCTAACCCCAAATCTAAACCTAAAATCTAAACCTAAAATCTAAACCTAACCCCAAATCTAAACCTAAAATCTAAACCTAACCCCAAATCTAAACCTAACCCCAAATCTAAACCTAACCCCAAATCTAAACCTAAAATCTAAACCTAACCCCAAATCTAAACCTAAAATCTAAACCTAACCCCAAATCTAAACCTAAAATCTAAATCTAACCCCAAATCTAAACCTAAAATCTAAACCTAAAATCTAAACCTAACCCCAAATCTAAACCTAAAATCTAAACCTAACCCCAAATCTAAACCTAAAATCTAAACCTAACCCCAAATCTAAACCTAACCCCAAATCTAAACCTAAAATATAAACCTAACCCCAAATCTAAACCTAAAATCTAAACCTAACCCCAAATCTAAACCTAAAATCTAAACCTAACCCCAAATCTAAACCTAAAATCTAAACCTAACCCCAAATCTAAACCTAACCCCAAATCTAAACCTAAAATCTAAACCTAACCCCAAATCTAAACCTAAAATCTAAACCTAACCCCAAATCTAAACCTAACCCCAAATCTAAACCTAAAATCTAAACCTAACCCCAAATCTAAACCTAAAATCTAAACCTAACCCCAAATCTAACCCTAACCCCAAATCTAAACCTAAAATCTAAACCTAACCCCAAATCTAAACCTAAAATCTAAACCTAACCCCAAGTCTAAACCTAACCCCAAATCTAAACCTAAAATCTAAACCTAACCCCAAATCTAAACCTAACCCCATATCTAAACCTAAAATCTAAACCTAACCCCAAATCTAAACCAAAAATCTAAACCTAACCCCAAATCTAAACCTAACCCCAAACCTAAACCTAAAATCTAAACCTAACCCCAAATCTAAACCTAACCCCAAATCTAAACCTAAAATCTAAACCTAACCCCAAATCTAAACCTAAAATCTAAACCTAAAATCTAAACCTAACCCCAAATCTAAACCTAAAATCTAAACCTAACCCCAAATCTAAACCTAACCCCAAATCTAAACCTAAAATCTAAACCTAACCCCAAATCTAAACCTAACCCCAAATCTAAACCTAAAATCTAAACCTAACCCCAAATCTAAACCTAAAATCTAAACCTAACCCCAAATCTAAACCTAAAATCTAAACCTAAAATCTAAACCTAACCCCAAATCTAAACCTAAAATCTAAACCTGACCCCAAATCTAAACCTAACCCCAAATCTAAACCTAAAATCTAAACCTAACCCCAAATCTAAACCTAAAATCTAAACCTAACCCCAAATCTAAACCTAAAATCTAAACCTAACCCCGAATCTAAACCTAAAATCTAAGCCTAACCCCAAATCTAAACCTAAAATCTAAACCTAACCCCAAATCTAAACCTAAAATCTAAACCTAACCCCAAATCTAAACCTAAAATCCAAACCTAACCCCAGATCTATACCTAAAATCTAAACCTAACCCCAAATCTAAACCTAAAATCTAAACCTAAAATCTAAACCTAACCCCAAATCTAAACCTAAAATCTAAACCTAACCCCAAATCTAAACCTAACCCCAAATCTAAACCTAAAATCTAAACCTAACCCCAAATCTAAACCTAAAATCTAAACCTAACCCCAAATCTAAACCTAAAATCTAAACCTAACCCCAAATCTAAACCTAAAATCTAAACCTAACCCCAAATCTAAACCTAAAATCTAAACCTAAAATCTAAACCTAACCCCAAATCTAAACCTAAAATCTAAACCTAACCCCAAATCTAAACCTAACCCCAAATCTAAACCTAAAATATAAACCTAACCCCAAATCTAAACCTAAAATCTACACCTAACCCCAAATCTAAACCTAAAATCTAAACCTAACCCCAAATCTAAACCTAACCCCAAATCTAAACCTAAAATCTAAACCTAACCCCAAATCTAAACCTAAAATCTAAACCTAACCCCAAATCTAAACCTAACCCCAAATCTAAACCTAAAATCTAAACCTAACCCCAAATCTAAACCTAAAATCTAAACCTAACCCCAAATCTAACCCTAACCCCAAATCTAAACCTAAAATCTAAACCTAACCCCAAATCTAAACCTAAAATCTAAACCTAAAATCTAAACCTAACCCCAAATCTAAACCTAAAATCTAAACCTAACCCCAAATCTAAACCTAACCCCAAATCTAAACCTAAAATCTAAACCTAACCCCAAATCTAAACCTAACCCCAAATCTAAACCTAAAATCTAAACCTAACCCCAAATCTAAACCTAAAATCTAAACCTAACCCCAAATCTAAACCTAAAATCTAAACCTAAAATCTAAACCTAACCCCAAATCTAAACCTAAAATCTAAACCTGACCCCAAATCTAAACCTAACCCCAAATCTAAACCTAAAATCTAAACCTAACCCCAAATCTAAACCTAAAATCTAAACCTGACCCCAAATCTAAACCTAACCCCAAATCTAAACCTAAAATCTAGACCTAACCCCAAATCTAAACCTAACCCCAAATCTAAACCTAAAATCTAAACCTAACCCCAAATCTAAACCTAAAATCTACACCTAACCCCAAATCTAAACCTAAAATCTAAACCTAACCCCAAATCTAAACCTAAAATCTAAACCTAACCCCAAATCTAAACCTAACCCCAAATCTAAACCTAAAATCTAAACCTAACCCCAAATCTAAACCTAACCCCAAATCTAAACCTAAAATCTAAACCTAACCCCAAATCTAAACCTAAAATCTAAACCTAACCCCAAATCTAAACCTAACCCCATATCTAAACCTAAAATCTAAACCTAACCCCAAATCTAAACCTAAAATCTAAACCTAAACCCAAATCTAAACCTAAAATCTAAACCTAACCCCAAATCTAAACCTAAAATCTAAACCTAACCCCAAATCTGAAACCCAAATCCAAACCTAAAATCTAAACCTAACCCCAAATTTAAACCTAAAATCTAAACCTAACCCCAAATCTAAACCTAAAATCTAAGCCTAACCCCAAATCTAAACCTAAAATCTAAACCTAACGACAAATCTAAACCTAAAATCTAAACCTAACCCCAAATCTAAACCTAAAATCCAAACCTAACCCCAAATCTAAACCTAAAATCTAAACCTAACCCCAAATCTAAACCTAAAATCTGAACCTAAAATCTAAACCTAACCCCAAATCTAAACCTAAAATCTAAACCTAACCCCAAATCTAAACCTAACCCCAAATCTAAACCTAAAATCTAAACCTAACCCCAAATCTAAACCTAAAATCTAAACCTAACCCCAAATCTAAACCTAAAATCTAAACCTAACCCCAAATCTAAACCTAAAATCTAAACCTAACCCCAAATCTAAACCTAAAGTCTAAACCTAACCCCAAATCTAAACCTAAAATCTAAACCTAAAATCTAAACCTAACCCCAAATCTAAACCTAAAATCTAAACCTAACCCCAAATCTAAACCTAAAATCTAAACCTAACCCCAAATCTAAACCTAACCCCAAATCTAAACCTAAAATCTAAACCTAACCCCAAATCTAAACCTAAAATCTAAACCTAACCCCAAATCTAACCCTAACCCCAAATCTAAACCTAAAATCTAAACCTAACCCCAAATCTAAACCTAAAATCTAAATCTAACCCCAAGTCTAAACCTAACCCCAAATCTAAACCTAAAATCTAAACCTAACCCCAAATCTAAACCTAACCCCATATCTAAACCTAAAATCTAAACCTAACCCCAAATCTAAACCAAAAATCTAAACCTAACCCCAAATCTAAACCTAACCCCAAACCTAAACCTAAAATCTAAACCTAACCCCAAATCTAAACCTAACCCCAAATCTAAACCTAAAATCTAAACCTAACCCCAAATCTAAACCTAAAATCTAAACCTAAAATCTAAACCTAACCCCAAATCTAAACCTAAAATCTAAACCTAACCCCAAATCTAAACCTAACCCCAAATCTAAACCTAAAATCTAAACCTAACCCCAAATCTAAACCTAACCCCAAATCTAAACCTAAAATCTAAACCTAACCCCAAATCTAAACCTAAAATCTAAACCTAACCCCAAATCTAAACCTAAAATCTAAACCTAACCCCAAATCTAAACCTAAAATCTAAACCTAACCCCAAATCTAAACCTAAAATCTAAACCTGACCCCAAATCTAAACCTAACCCCAAATCTAAACCTAAAATCTAAACCTAACCCCAAATCTAAACCTAAAATCTAAATCTAAACTTAAAATCTAAACCTAAAATCTAAACCTAACCCCAAATCTAAACCTAAAATCTAAACCTAACCCCAAATCTAAACCTAAAATCTAAACCTGACCCCAAATCTAAACCTAACCCCAAATCTAAACCTAAAATCTAGACCTAACCCCAAATCTAAACCTAACCCCAAATCTAAACCTAAAATCTAAACCTAACCCCAAATCTAAACCTAAAATCTAAACCTAACCCCAAATCTAAACCTAAAATCTAAACCTAACCCCAAATCTGAAACCCAAATCCAAACCTAAAATCTAAACCTAACCCCAAATCTAAACCTAAAATCTAAACCTAACCCCAAATCTAAACCTAAAATCTAAACCTAACCCCAAATCTAAACCTAACCCCAAATATAAACCTAAAATCTAAACCTTACCCCAAATCTAAACCTAAAATCTAAACCTAACCCCAAATCTAAACCTAAAATCCAAACCTAACCCCAAATCTATACCTAAAATCTAAACCTAACCCCAAATCTAAACCTAAAATCTAAACCTAAAATCTAAACCTAACCCCAAATCTAAACCTAAAATCTAAACCTAACCCCAAATCTAAACCTAACCCCAAATCTAAACCTAACCCCAAATCTAAACCTAAAATCTAAACCTAACCCCAAATCTAAACCTAAAATCTAAACCTAACCCCAAATCTAAACCTAAAATCTAAATCTAACCCCAAATCTAAACCTAAAATCTAAACCTAACCCCAAATCTAAACCTAAAATCTAAACCTAAAATCTAAACCTAACCCCAAATCTAAACCTAAAATCTAAACCTAACCCCAAATCTAAACCTAACCCCAAATCTAAACCTAAAATCTAAACCTAACCCCAAATCTAAACCTAACCCCAAATCTAAACCTAAAATCTAAACCTAACCCCAAATCTAAACCTAAAATCTAAACCTAACCCCAAATCTAAACCTAACCCCAAATCTAAACCTAAAATCTAAACCTAACCCCAAATCTAAACCTAAAATCTAAACCTAACCCCAAATCTAACCCTAACCCCAAATCTAAACCTAAAATCTAAACCTAACCCCAAATCTAAACCTAAAATCTAAACCTAACCCCAAGTCTAAACCTAACCCCAAATCTAAACCTAAAATCTAAACCTAACCCCAAATCTAAACCTAACCCCATATCTAAACCTAAAATCTAAACCTAACCCCAAATCTAAACCAAAAATCTAAACCTAACCCCAAATCTAAACCTAACCCCAAACCTAAACCTAAAATCTAAACCTAAAATCTAAACCTAACCCCAAATCTAAACCTAAAATCTAAACCTAACCCCAAATCTAAACCTAACCCCAAATCTAAACCTAAAATCTAAACCTAACCCCAAATCTAAACCTAACCCCACATCTAAACCTAAAATCTAAACCTAACCCCAAATCTAAACCTAAAATCTAAACCTAACCCCAAATCTAAACCTAAAATCTAAACCTAAAATCTAAACCTAACCCCAAATCTAAACCTAAAATCTAAACCTGACCCCAAATCTAAACCTAACCCCAAATCTAAACCTAAAATCTAAACCTAACCCCAAATCTAAACCTAAAATCTAAACCTAACCCCAAATCTAAACCTAAAATCTAAACCTAACCCCGAATCTAAACCTAAAATCTAAGCCTAACCCCAAATCTAAACCTAAAATCTAAACCTAACCCCAAATCTAAACCTAAAATCTAAACCTAACCCCAAATCTAAACCTAAAATCCAAACCTAACCCCAGATCTATACCTAAAATCTAAACCTAACCCCAAATCTAAACCTAAAATCTAAACCTAAAATCTAAACCTAACCCCAAATCTAAACCTAAAATCTAAACCTAACCCCAAATCTAAACCTAACCCCAAATCTAAACCTAACCCCAAATCTAAACCTAAAATCTAAACCTAACCCCAAATCTAAACCTAAAATCTAAACCTAACCCCAAATCTAAACCTAAAATCTAAACCTAACCCCAAATCTAAACCTAAAATCTAAACCTAACCCCAAATCTAAACCTAAAATCTAAACCTAAAATCTAAACCTAACCCCAAATCTAAACCTAAAATCTAAACCTAACCCCAAATCTAAACCTAACCCCAAATCTAAACCTAAAATATAAACCTAACCCCAAATCTAAACCTAAAATCTAAACCTAACCCCAAATCTAAACCTAAAATCTAAACCTAACCCCAAATCTAAACCTAAAATCTAAACCTAACCCCAAATCTAAACCTAACCCCAAATCTAAACCTAAAATCTAAACCTAACCCCAAATCTAAACCTAAAATCTAAACCTAACCCCAAATCTAAACCTAACCCCAAATCTAAACCTAAAATCTAAACCTAACCCCAAATCTAAACCTAAAATCTAAACCTAACCCCAAATCTAACCCTAACCCCAAATCTAAACCTAAAATCTAAACCTAACCCCAAATCTAAACCTAAAATCTAAACCTAACCCCAAGTCTAAACCTAACCCCAAATCTAAACCTAAAATCTAAACCTAACCCCAAATCTAAACCTAACCCCAAATCTAAACCAAAAATCTAAACCTAACCCCAAATCTAAACCTAACCCCAAACCTAAACCTAAAATCTAAACCTAACCCCAAATCTAAACCTAACCCCAAATCTAAACCTAAAATCTAAACCTAACCCCAAATCTAAACCTAAAATCTAAACCTAAAATCTAAACCTAACCCCAAATCTAAACCTAAAATCTAAACCTAACCCCAAATCTAAACCTAACCCCAAATCTAAACCTAAAATCTAAACCTAACCCCAAATCTAAACCTAACCCCAAATCTAAACCTAAAATCTAAACCTAACCCCAAATCTAAACCTAAAATCTAAACCTAACCCCAAATCTAAACCTAAAATCTAAACCTAAAATCTAAACCTAACCCCAAATCTAAACCTAAAATCTAAACCTGACCCCAAATCTAAACCTAACCCCAAATCTAAACCTAAAATCTAAACCTAACCCCAAATCTAAACCTAAAATCTAAACCTGACCCCAAATCTAAACCTAACCCCAAATCTAAACCTAAAATCTAAACCTAACCCCAAATCTAAACCTAACCCCAAATCTAAACCTAAAATCTAAACCTAACCCCAAATCTAAACCTAAAATCTACACCTAACCCCAAATCTAAACCTAAAATCTAAACCTAACCCCAAATCTAAACCTAAAATCTAAACCTAACCCCAAATCTAAACCTAACCCCAAATCTAAACCTAAAATCTAAACCTAACCCCAAATCTAAACCTAACCCCAAATCTAAACCTAAAATCTAAACCTAACCCCAAATCTAAACCTAAAATCTAAACCTAACCCCAAATCTAAACCTAACCCCAAATCTAAACCTAAAATCTAAACCTAACCCCAAATCTAAACCTAAAATCTAAACCTAAACCCAAATCTAAACCTAAAATCTAAACCTAACCCCAAATCTAAACCTAAAATCTAAACCTAACCCCAAATCTGAAACCCAAATCCAAACCTAAAATCTAAACCTAACCCCAAATTTAAACCTAAAATCTAAACCTAACCCCAAATCTAAACCTAAAATCTAAGCCTAACCCCAAATCTAAACCTAAAATCTAAACCTAACGACAAATCTAAACCTAAAATCTAAACCTAACCCCAAATCTAAACCTAAAATCCAAACCTAACCCCAAATCTAAACCTAAAATCTAAACCTAACCCCAAATCTAAACCTAAAATCTAAACCTAAAATCTAAACCTAACCCCAAATCTAAACCTAAAATCTAAACCTAACCCCAAATCTAAACCTAACCCCAAATCTAAACCTAAAATCTACACCTAACCCCAAATCTAAACCTAAAATCTAAACCTAACCCCAAATCTAAACCTAAAATCTAAACCTAACCCCAAATCTAAACCTAAAATCTAAACCTAACCCCAAATCTAAACCTAAAATCTAAACCTAAAATCTAAACCTAACCCCAAATCTAAACCTAAAATCTAAACCTAACCCCAAATCTAAACCTAAAATCTAAACCTAACCCCAAATCTAAACCTAAAATCTAAACCTAACCCCAAATCTAAACCTAAAATCTAAACCTAAAATCTAAACCTAACCCCAAATCTAAACCTAAAATCTAAACCTAACCCCAAATCTAAACCTAAAATCTAAACCTAACCCCAAATCTAAACCTAACCCCAAATCTAAACCTAAAATCTAAACCTAACCCCAAATCTAAACCTAAAATCTAAACCTAACCCCAAATCTAAACCTAAAATCTAAACCTAACCCCAAATCTAAACCTAAAATCTAAACCTAACCCCAAATCTAAACCTAACCCCAAATCTAAACCTAAAATCTAAACCTAACCCCAAATCTAAACCTAAAATCTAAACCTAACCCCAAATCTAAACCTAACCCCAAATCTAAACCTAAAATCTAAACCTAACCCCAAATCTAAACCTAAAATCCAAACCTAACCCCAGATCTATACCTAAAATCTAAACCTAACCCCAAATCTAAACCTAAAATCTAAACCTAAAATCTAAACCTAACCCCAAATCTAAACCTAAAATCTAAACCTAACCCCAAATCTAAACCTAACCCCATATCTAAACCTAAAATCTAAACCTAACCCCAAATCTAAACCTAAAATCTAAACCTGACCCCAAATCTAAACCTAACCCCAAATCTAAACCTAAAATCTAAACCTAACCCCAAATCTAAACCTAACCCCAAATCTAAACCTAAAATCTAAACCTAACCCCAAATCTAAACCTAAAATCTACACCTAACCCCAAATCTAAACCTAAAATCTAAACCTAACCCCAAATCTAAACCTAAAATCTAAACCTAACCCCAAATCTAAACCTAACCCCAAATCTAAACCTAAAATCTAAACCTAACCCCAAATCTAAACCTAACCCCAAATCTAAACCTAAAATCTAAACCTAACCCCAAATCTAAACCTAAAATCTAAACCTAACCCCAAATCTAAACCTAACCCCAAATCTAAACCTAAAATCTAAACCTAACCCCAAATCTAAACCTAAAATCTAAACCTAAACCCAAATCTAAACCTAAAATCTAAACCTAACCCCAAATCTAAACCTAAAATCTAAACCTAACCCCAAATCTGAAACCCAAATCCAAACCTAAAATCTAAACCTAACCCCAAATTTAAACCTAAAATCTAAACCTAACCCCAAATCTAAACCTAAAATCTAAGCCTAACCCCAAATCTAAACCTAAAATCTAAACCTAACGACAAATCTAAACCTAAAATCTAAACCTAACCCCAAATCTAAACCTAAAATCCAAACCTAACCCCAAATCTAAACCTAAAATCTAAACCTAACCCCAAATCTAAACCTAAAATCTAAACCTAAAATCTAAACCTAACCCCAAATCTAAACCTAAAATCTAAACCTAACCCCAAATCTAAACCTAACCCCAAATCTAAACCTAAAATCTACACCTAACCCCAAATCTAAACCTAAAATCTAAACCTAACCCCAAATCTAAACCTAAAATCTAAACCTAACCCCAAATCTAAACCTAAAATCTAAACCTAACCCCAAATCTAAACCTAAAATCTAAACCTAACCCCAAATCTAAACCTAAAATCTAAACCTAACCCCAAATCTAAACCTAAAATCTAAACCTAACCCCAAATCTAAACCTAAAATCTAAACCTAACCCCAAATCTAAACCTAAAATCTAAACCTAAAATCTAAACCTAACCCCAAATCTAAACCTAAAATCTAAACCTAACCCCAAATCTAAACCTAACCCCAAATCTAAACCTAAAATATAAACCTAACCCCAAATCTAAACCTAAAATCTAAACCTAACCTCAAATCTAAACCTAAAATCTAAACCTAACCCCAAATCTAAACCTAAAATCTAAACCTAACCCCAAATCTAAACCTAAAATCTAAACCTAACCCCAAATCTAAACCTAAAATCTAAACCTAACCCCAAATCTAAACCTAACCCCAAATCTAAACCTAAAATCTAAACCTAACCCCAAATCTAAACCTAAAATCTAAACCTAACCCCAAATCTAAACCTAACCCCAAATCTAAACCTAAAATCTAAACCTAACCCCAAATCTAAACCTAAAATCTAAACCTAACCCCAAATCTAACCCTAACCCCAAATCTAAACCTAAAATCTAAACCTAACCCCAAATCTAAACCTAAAATCTAAACCTAACCCCAAGTCTAAACCTAACCCCAAATCTAAACCTAAAATCTAAACCTAACCCCAAATCTAAACCTAACCCCATATCTAAACCTAAAATCTAAACCTAACCCCAAATCTAAACCAAAAATCTAAACCTAACCCCAAATCTAAACCTAACCCCAAACCTAAACCTAAAATCTAAACCTAACCCCAAATCTAAACCTAACCCCAAATCTAAACCTAAAATCTAAACCTAACCCCAAATCTAAACCTAAAATCTAAACCTAAAATCTAAACCTAACCCCAAATCTAAACCTAAAATCTAAACCTAACCCCAAATCTAAACCTAACCCCAAATCTAAACCTAAAATCTAAACCTAACCCCAAATCTAAACCTAACCCCAAATCTAAACCTAAAATCTAAACCTAACCCCAAATCTAAACCTAAAATCTAAACCTAACCCCAAATCTAAACCTAAAATCTAAACCTAAAATCTAAACCTAACCCCAAATCTAAACCTAAAATCTAAACCTGACCCCAAATCTAAACCTAACCCCAAATCTAAACCTAAAATCTACACCTAACCCCAAATCTAAACCTAAAATCTAAACCTAACCCCAAATCTAAACCTAAAATCTAAACCTAACCCCAAATCTAAACCTAACCCCAAATCTAAACCTAACCCCAAATCTAAACCTAAAATCTAAACCTAACCCCAAATCTAAACCTAAAATCTAAACCTAACCCCAAATCTAAACCTAAAATCTAAACCTAACCCCAAATCTAAACTTAACCCCAAATCTAAACCTTAAATCTAAACCTAACCCCAAATCTAAACCTAAAATCTAAACCTAACCCCAAATCTAAACCTAAAATCTAAACCTAACCCCAAATCTAAACCTAACCCCAAATCTAAACCTTAAATCTAAACCTAACCCCAAATCTAAACCTAAAATCTAAACCTAACCCCAAATCTAAACCTAACCCCAAATCTAAACCTAAAATCTAAACCTAACCCCAAATCTAAACCTAACCCCAAATCTAAACCTAAAATCTAAACCTAACCCCAAATCTAAACCTAAAATCTAAACCTAACCCCAAGTCTAAACCTAACCCCAAATCTAAACCTACAATCTAAACCTAACCCCAAATCTAAACCTAAAATCTAAACCTAACCCCAAATCTAAACCTAAAATCTAAACCTAACCCCAAATCTAAACCTAACCCCAAATCTAAACCCAAATCTAAACCTAACCCCAAATCTAAACCTAAAATCTAAACCTAACCCCAAATCTAAACCTAAAATCTAAACCTAACCCCAAATCTAAACCTAACCCCAAATCTAAACCTAAAATCTAAACCTAACCCCAAATCTAAACCTAACCCCAAATCTAAACCTAAAATCTAAACCTAACCCCAAATCTAAACCTAAAATCTAAACCTAACCCCAAATCTAAACCTAACCCCAAATCTAAACCTAAAATCTAAACCTAACCCCAAATCTAAACCTAAAATCTAAACCTAACCCCAAATCTAAACCTAAAATCTAAACCTAACCCCAAATCTAAACCTAACCCCAAATCTAAACCTAAAATCTAAACCTAACCCCAAATCTAAACCTAAAATCTAAACCTAACCCCAAATCTAAACCTAAAATCTAAACCTAACCCCAAATCTGAAACCCAAATCCAAACCTAAAATCTAAACCTAACCCCAAATCTAAACCTAAAATCTAAACCTAACCCCAAATCTAAACCTAAAATCTAAACCTAACCCCAAATCTAAACCTAAAATCTAAACCTAACCCCAAATCTAAACCTAACCCCAAATATAAACCTAAAATCTAAACCTTACCCCAAATCTAAACCTAAAATCTAAACCTAACCCCAAATCTAAACCTAAAATCCAAACCTAACCCCAAATCTATACCTAAAATCTAAACCTAACCCCAAATCTAAACCTAAAATCTAAACCTAAAATCTAAACCTAACCCCAAATCTAAACCTAAAATCTAAACCTAACCCCAAATCTAAACCTAACCCCAAATCTAAACCTAACCCCAAATCTAAACCTAAAATCTAAACCTAACCCCAAATCTAAACCTAAAATCTAAACCTAACCCCAAATCTAAACCTAAAATCTAAATCTAACCCCAAATCTAAACCTAAAATCTAAACCTAACCCCAAATCTAAACCTAAAATCTAAACCTAAAATCTAAACCTAACCCCAAATCTAAACCTAAAATCTAAACCTAACCCCAAATCTAAACCTAACCCCAAATCTAAACCTAAAATATAAACCTAACCCCAAATCTAAACCTAAAATCTAAACCTAACCCCAAATCTAAACCTAAAATCTAAACCTAACCCCAAATCTAAACCTAAAATCTAAACCTAACCCCAAATCTAAACCTAACCCCAAATCTAAACCTAAAATCTAAACCTAACCCCAAATCTAAACCTAAAATCTAAACCTAACCCCAAATCTAAACCTAACCCCAAATCTAAACCTAAAATCTAAACCTAACCCCAAATCTAAACCTAAAATCTAAACCTAACCCCAAATCTAACCCTAACCCCAAATCTAAACCTAAAATCTAAACCTAACCCCAAATCTAAACCTAAAATCTAAACCTAACCCCAAGTCTAAACCTAACCCCAAATCTAAACCTAAAATCTAAACCTAACCCCAAATCTAAACCTAACCCCATATCTAAACCTAAAATCTAAACCTAACCCCAAATCTAAACCAAAAATCTAAACCTAACCCCAAATCTAAACCTAACCCCAAACCTAAACCTAAAATCTAAACCTAACCCCAAATATAAACCTAACCCCAAATCTAAACCTAAAATCTAAACCTAACCCCAAATCTAAACCTAAAATCTAAACCTAAAATCTAAACCTAACCCCAAATCTAAACCTAAAATCTAAACCTAACCCCAAATCTAAACCTAACCCCAAATCTAAACCTAAAATCTAAACCTAACCCCAAATCTAAACCTAACCCCAAATCTAAACCTAAAATCTAAACCTAACCCCAAATCTAAACCTAAAATCTAAACCTAACCCCAAATCTAAACCTAAAATCTAAACCTAAAATCTAAACCTAACCCCAAATCTAAACCTAAAATCTAAACCTGACCCCAAATCTAAACCTAACCCCAAATCTAAACCTAAAATCTAAACCTAACCCCAAATCTAAACCTAAAATCTAAACCTAACCCCAAATCTAAACCTAAAATCTAAACCTAACCCCGAATCTAAACCTAAAATCTAAGCCTAACCCCAAATCTAAACCTAAAATCTAAACCTAACCCCAAATCTAAACCTAAAATCTAAACCTAACCCCAAATCTAAACCTAAAATCCAAACCTAACCCCAGATCTATACCTAAAATCTAAACCTAACCCCAAATCTAAACCTAAAATCTAAACCTAAAATCTAAACCTAACCCCAAATCTAAACCTAAAATCTAAACCTAACCCCAAATCTAAACCTAACCCCAAATCTAAACCTAAAATCTAAACCTAACCCCAAATGTAAACCTAAAATCTAAACCTAACCCCAAATCTAAACCTAAAATCTAAACCTAACCCCAAATCTAAACCTAAAATCTAAACCTAACCCCAAATCTAAACCTAAAATCTAAACCTAAAATCTAAACCTAACCCCAAATCTAAACCTAAAATCTAAACCTAACCCCAAATCTAAACCTAACCCCAAATCTAAACCTAAAATATAAACCTAACCCCAAATCTAAACCTAAAATCTACACCTAACCCCAAATCTAAACCTAAAATCTAAACCTAACCCCAAATCTAAACCTAAAATCTAAACCTAACCCCAAATCTAAACCTAACCCCAAATCTAAACCTAAAATCTAAACCTAACCCCAAATCTAAACCTAAAATCTAAACCTAACCCCAAATCTAAACCTAACCCCAAATCTAAACCTAAAATCTAAACCTAACCCCAAATCTAAACCTAAAATCTAAACCTAACCCCAAATCTAACCCTAACCCCAAATCTAAACCTAAAATCTAAACCTAACCCCAAATCTAAACCTAAAATCTAAATCTAACCCCAAGTCTAAACCTAACCCCAAATCTAAACCTAAAATCTAAACCTAACCCCAAATCTAAACCTAACCCCATATCTAAACCTAAAATCTAAACCTAACCCCAAATCTAAACCAAAAATCTAAACCTAACCCCAAATCTAAACCTAACCCCAAACCTAAACCTAAAATCTAAACCTAACCCCAAATCTAAACCTAACCCCAAATCTAAACCTAAAATCTAAACCTAACCCCAAATCTAAACCTAAAATCTAAACCTAAAATCTAAACCTAACCCCAAATCTAAACCTAAAATCTAAACCTAACCCCAAATCTAAACCTAACCCCAAATCTAAACCTAAAATCTAAACCTAACCCCAAATCTAAACCTAACCCCAAATCTAAACCTAAAATCTAAACCTAACCCCAAATCTAAACCTAAAATCTAAACCTAACCCCAAATCTAAACCTAAAATCTAAACCTAAAATCTAAACCTAACCCCAAATCTAAACCTAAAATCTAAACCTGACCCCAAATCTAAACCTAACCCCAAATCTAAACCTAAAATCTAAACCTAACCCCAAATCTAAACCTAAAATCTAAACCTGACCCCAAATCTAAACCTAACCCCAAATCTAAACCTAAAATCTAGACCTAACCCCAAATCTAAACCTAACCCCAAATCTAAACCTAAAATCTAAACCTAACCCCAAATCTAAACCTAAAATCTACACCTAACCCCAAATCTAAACCTAAAATCTAAACCTAACCCCAAATCTAAACCTAAAATCTAAACCTAACCCCAAATCTAAACCTAACCCCAAATCTAAACCTAAAATCTAAACCTAACCCCAAATCTAAACCTAACCCCAAATCTAAACCTAAAATCTAAACCTAACCCCAAATCTAAACCTAAAATCTAAACCTAACCCCAAATCTAAACCTAACCCCAAATCTAAACCTAAAATCTAAACCTAACCCCAAATCTAAACCTAAAATCTAAACCTAAACCCAAATCTAAACCTAAAATCTAAACCTAACCCCAAATCCAAACCTAAAATCTAAACCTAACCCCAAATTTAAACCTAAAATCTAAACCTAACCCCAAATCTAAACCTAAAATCTAAGCCTAACCCCAAATCTAAACCTAAAATCTAAACCTAACGACAAATCTAAACCTAAAATCTAAACCTAACCCCAAATCTAAACCTAAAATCCAAACCTAACCCCAAATCTAAACCTAAAATCTAAACCTAACCCCAAATCTAAACCTAAAATCTAAACCTAAAATCTAAACCTAACCCCAAATCTAAACCTAAAATCTAAACCTAACCCCAAATCTAAACCTAAAATCTAAACCTAACCCCAAATCTAAACCTAAAATCTAAACCTAACCCCAAATCTAAACCTAAAATCTAAACCTAACCCCAAATCTAAACCTAAAGTCTAAACCTAACCCCAAATCTAAACCTAAAATCTAAACCTAAAATCTAAACCTAACCCCAAATCTAAACCTAAAATCTAAACCTAACCCCAAATCTAAACCTAAAATCTAAACCTAACCCCAAATCTAAACCTAAAATCTAAACCTAACCCCAAATCTAAACCTAAAATCTAAACCAAACCCCAAATCTAAACCTAACCCCAAATCTAAACCTAAAATCTAAACCTAACCCCAAATCTAAACCTAACCCCAAATCTAAACCTAAAATATAAACCTAACCCCAAATCTAAACCTAAAATCTAAACCTAACCCCAAATCTAAACCTAAAATCTAAACCTAACCCCAAATCTAAACCTAAAATCTAAACCTAACCCCAAATCTAAACCTAAAATCTAAACCTAACCCCAAATCTAAACCTAATACCAAATCTAAACCTAAAATCTAAACCTAACCCCAAATCTAAACCTAAAATCTAAACCTAACCCCAAATCTAAACCTAACCCCAAATCTAAACCTAAAATCTAAACCTAACCCCAAATCTAAACCTAAAATCTAAACCTAACCCCAAATCTAACCCTAACCCCAAATCTAAACCTAAAATCTAAAACTAACCCCAAATCTAAACCTAAAATCTAAACCTAACCCCAAGTCTAAACCTAACCCCAAATCTAAACCTAAAATCTAAACCTAACCCCAAATCTAAACCTAACCCCATATCTAAACCTAAAATCTAAACCTAACCCCAAATCTAAACCAAAAATCTAAACCTAACCCCAAATCTAAACCTAACCCCAAATCTAAACCTAAAATCTAAACCTAACCCCAAATCTAAACCTAACCCCAAATCTAAACCTAAAATCTAAACCTAACCCCAAATCTAAACCTAAAATCTAAACCTAAAATCTAAACCTAACCCCAAATCTAAACCTAAAATCTAAACCTAACCCCAAATCTAAACCTAACCCCAAATCTAAACCTAAAATCTAAACCTAACCCCAAATCTAAACCTAACCCCAAATCTAAACCTAAAATCTAAACCTAACCCCAAATCTAAACCTAAAATCTAAACCTAAAATCTAAACCTAACCCCAAATCTAAACCTAAAATCTAAACCTGACCCCAAATCTAAACCTAACCCCAAATCTAAACCTAAAATCTAAACCTAACCCCAAATCTAAACCTAAAATCTAAACCTGACCCCAAATCTAAACCTAACCCCAAATCTAAACCTAAAATCTAAACCTAACCCCAAATCTAAACCTAACCCCAAATCTAAACCTAAAATCTAAACCTAACCCCAAATCTAAACCTAAAATCTACACCTAACCCCAAATCTAAACCTAAAATCTAAACCTAACCCCAAATCTAAACCTAAAATCTAAACCTAACCCCAAATCTAAACCTAACCCCAAATCTAAACCTAAAATCTAAACCTAACCCCAAATCTAAACCTAACCCCAAATCTAAACCTAAAATCTAAACCTAACCCCAAATCTAAACCTAAAATCTAAACCTAACCCCAAATCTAAACCTAACCCCAAATCTAAACCTAAAATCTAAACCTAACCCCAAATCTAAACCTAAAATCTAAACCTAAACCCAAATCTAAACCTAAAATCTAAACCTAACCCCAAATCTAAACCTAAAATCTAAACCTAACCCCAAATCTGAAACCCAAATCCAAACCTAAAATCTAAACCTAACCCCAAATTTAAACCTAAAATCTAAACCTAACCCCAAATCTAAACCTAAAATCTAAGCCTAACCCCAAATCTAAACCTAAAATCTAAACCTAACGACAAATCTAAACCTAAAATCTAAACCTAACCCCAAATCTAAACCTAAAATCCAAACCTAACCCCAAATCTAAACCTAAAATCTAAACCTAACCCCAAATCTAAACCTAAAATCTAAACCTAAAATCTAAACCTAACCCCAAATCTAAACCTAAAATCTAAACCTAACCCCAAATCTAAACCTAACCCCAAATCTAAACCTAAAATCTAAACCTAACCCCAAATCTAAACCTAAAATCTACACCTAACCCCAAATCTAAACCTAAAATCTAAACCTAACCCCAAATCTAAACCTAAAATCTAAACCTAACCCCAAATCTAAACCTAAAGTCTAAACCTAACCCCAAATCTAAACCTAAAATCTAAACCTAAAATCTAAACCTAACCCCAAATCTAAACCTAAAATCTAAACCTAACCCCAAATCTAAACCTAACCCCAAATCTAAACCTAAAATCTAAGCCTAACCCCAAATCTAAACCTAAAATCTAAACCTAACCCCAAATCTAAACCTAAAATCTAAACCTAACCCCAAATCTAAACCTAAAATCCAAACCTAACCCCAAATCTAAACCTAAAATCTAAACCTAACCCCAAATCTAAACCTAATCCCAAATCTAAACCTAAAATCTAAACCTAACCCCAAATCTAAACCTAAAATCTAAACCTAACCCCAAATCTAAACCTAACCCCAAATCTAAACCAAAAATCTAAACCTAACCCCAAATCTAAACCTAAAATCTAAACCTAACCCCAAATCTAAACCTAAAATCTAAACCTAACCCCAAATCTAAACCTAAAATCTAAACCTAACCCCAAATCTAAACCTAACCCCAAATCTAAACCTAAAATCTAAACCTAACCCCAAATCTAAACCTAAAATCTAAACCTAACCCCAAATCTAAACCTAACCCCAAATCTAAACCTAAAATCTAAACCTAACCCCAAATCTAAACCTAAAATCTAAACCTAACCCCAAATCTAAACCTAACGACAAATCTAAACCTAAAATCTAAACCTAACCCCAAATCTAAACCTAAAATCTAAACCTAACCCCAAGTCTAAACCTAACCCCAAATCTAAACCTAAAATCTAAACCTAACCCCAAATCTAAACCTAACCCCATATCTAAACCTAAAATCTAAACCTAACCCCAAATCTAAACCTAAAATCTAAACCTAACCCCAAATCTAAACCTAACCCCAAATCTAAACCTAAAATCTAAACCTAACCCCAAATCTAAACCTAACCCCAAATCTAAACCTAAAATCTAAACCTAACCCCAAATCTAAACCTAAAATCTAAACCTAAAATCTAAACCTAACCCCAAATCTAAACCTAAAATCTAAACCTAACCCCAAATCTAAACCTAAAATCTAAACCTAAAATCTAAACCTAACCCCAAATCTAAACCTAAAATCTAAACCTAACCCCAAATCTAAACCTAAAATCTAAACCTAAAATCTAAACCTAACCCCAAATCTAAACCTAAAATCTAAACCTGACCCCAAATCTAAACCTAACCCCAAATCTAAACCTAAAATCTAAACCTAACCCCAAATCTAAACCTAAAATCTAAACCTGACCCCAAATCTAAACCTAACCCCAAATCTAAACCTAAAATCTAAACCTAACCCCAAATCTAAACCTAACCCCAAATCTAAACCTAAAATCTAAACCTAACCCCAAATCTAAACCTAAAATCTACACCTAACCCCAAATCTAAACCTAACCCCAAATCTAAACCTAAAATCTAAACCTAACCCCAAATCTGAAACCCAAATCCAAACCTAAAATCTAAACCTAACCCCAAATTTAAACCTAAAATCTAAACCTAACCCCAAATCTAAACCTAAAATCTAAGCCTAACCCCAAATCTAAACCTAAAATCTAAACCTAACGACAAATCTAAACCTAAAATCTAAACCTAACCCCAAATCTAAACCTAAAATCCAAAACTAACCCCAAATCTAAACCTAAAATCTAAACCTAACCCCAAATCTAAACCTAAAATCTAAACCTAAAATCTAAACCTAACCCCAAATCTAAACCTAAAATCTAAACCTAACCCCAAATCTAAACCTAACCCCAAATCTAAACCTAAAATCTAAACCTAACCCCAAATCTAAACCTAAAATCTACACCTAACCCCAAATCTAAACCTAAAATCTAAACCTAACCCCAAATCTAAACCTAAAATCTAAACCTAACCCCAAATCTAAACCTATAGTCTAAACCTAACCCCAAATCTAAACCTAAAATCTAAACCTAAAATCTAAACCTAACCCCAAATCTAAACCTAAAATCTAAACCTAACCCCAAATCTAAACCTAACCCCAAATCTAAACCTAAAATCTAAGCCTAACCCCAAATCTAAACCTAAAATCTAAACCTAACCCCAAATCTAAACCTAAAATCTAAACCTAACCCCAAATCTAAACCTAAAATCTAAACCTAACCCCAAATCTAAACCTAAAATCTAAACCTAACCCCAAATCTAAACCTAATCCCAAATCTAAACCTAAAATCTAAACCTAACCCCAAATCTAAACCTAAAATCTAAACCTAACCCCAAATCTAAACCTAACCCCAAATCTAAACCTAAAATCTAAACCTAACCCCAAATCTAAACCTAAAATCTAAACCTAACCCCAAATCTAACCCTAACCCCAAATCTAAACCTAAAATCTAAAACTAACCCCAAATCTAAACCTAAAATCTAAACCTAACCCCAAGTCTAAACCTAACCCCAAATCTAAACCTAAAATCTAAACCTAACCCCAAATCTAAACCTAACCCCATATCTAAACCTAAAATCTAAACCTAACCCCAAATCTAAACCAAAAATCTAAACCTAACCCCAAATCTAAACCTAACCCCAAACCTAAACCTAAAATCTAAACCTAACCCCAAATCTAAACCTAACCCCAAATCTAAACCTAAAATCTAAGCCTAACCCCAAATCTAAACCTAAAATCTAAACCTAACGACAAATCTAAACCTAAAATCTAAACCTAACCCCAAATCTAAACCTAACCCCAAATCTAAACCTAAAATCTAAACCTAACCCCAAATCTAAACCTAACCCCAAATCTAAACCTAAAATCTAAACCTAACCCCAAATCTAAACCTAAAATCTAAACCTAAAATCTAAACCTAACCCCAAATCTAAACCTAAAATCTAAACCTGACCCCAAATCTAAACCTAACCCCAAATCTAAACCTAAAATCTAAACCTAACCCCAAATCTAAACCTAAAATCTAAACCTGACCCCAAATCTAAACCTAACCCCAAATCTAAACCTAAAATCTAAACCTAACCCCAAATCTAAACCTAACCCCAAATCTAAACCTAAAATCTAAACCTAACCCCAAATCTAAACCTAAAATCTACACCTAACCCCAAATCTAAACCTAAAATCTAAACCTAACCCCAAATCTAAACCTAAAATCTAAACCTAACCCCAAATCTAAACCTAACCCCAAATCTAAACCTAAAATCTAAACCTAACCCCAAATCTAAACCTAACCCCAAATCTAAACCTAAAATCTAAACCTAACCCCAAATCTAAACCTAAAATCTAAACCTAACCCCAAATCTAAACCTAACCCCAAATCTAAACCTAAAATCTAAACCTAACCCCAAATCTAAACCTAAAATCTAAACCTAAACCCAAATCTAAACCTAAAATCTAAACCTAACCCCAAATCTAAACCTAAAATCTAAACCTAACCCCAAATCTGAAACCCAAATCCAAACCTAAAATCTAAACCTAACCCCAAATTTAAACCTAAAATCTAAACCTAACCCCAAATCTAAACCTAAAATCTAAGCCTAACCCCAAATCTAAACCTAAAATCTAAACCTAACGACAAATCTAAACCTAAAATCTAAACCTAACCCCAAATCTAAACCTAAAATCCAAACCTAACCCCAAATCTAAACCTAAAATCTAAACCTAACCCCAAATCTAAACCTAAAATCTAAACCTAAAATCTAAACCTAACCCCAAATCTAAACCTAAAATCTAAACCTAACCCCAAATCTAAACCTAACCCCAAATCTAAACCTAAAATCTAAACCTAACCCCAAATCTAAACCTAAAATCTACACCTAACCCCAAATCTAAACCTAAAATCTAAACCTAACCCCAAATCTAAACCTAAAATCTAAACCTAACCCCAAATCTAAACCTAAAGTCTAAACCTAACCCCAAATCTAAACCTAAAATCTAAACCTAAAATCTAAACCTAACCCCAAATCTAAACCTAAAATCTAAACCTAACCCCAAATCTAAACCTAACCCCAAATCTAAACCTAAAATCTAAGCCTAACCCCAAATCTAAACCTAAAATCTAAACCTAACCCCAAATCTAAACCTAAAATCTAAACCTAACCCCAAATCTAAACCTAAAATCCAAACCTAACCCCAAATCTAAACCTAAAATCTAAACCTAACCCCAAATCTAAACCTAACCCCAAATCTAAACCTAAAATCTAAACCTAACCCCAAATCTAAACCTAAAATCTAAACCTAACCCCAAATCTAAACCTAAAATCTAAACCTAAAATCTAAACCTAACCCCAAATCTAAACCTAACCCCAAATCTAAACCTAAAATCTAAACCTAACCCCAAATCTAAACCTAAAATCTAAACCTAACCCCAAATCTAAACCTAAAATCTAAACCTAACCCCAAATCTAAACCTAAAATCTAAACCTAACCCCAAATCTAAACCTAAAATCTAAACCTAACCCCAAATCTAAACCTTACCCCAAATATAAACCTAAAATCTAAACCTAACCCCAAATCTAAACCTAAAATCTAAACCTAACCCCAAATCTAAACCTAAAATCTAAACCTAACCCCAAATCTAAACCTAACCCCAAATCTAAACCTAAAATCTAAACCTAACCCCAAATCTAAACCTAAAATCTAAACCTAACCCCAAATCTAAACCTAAAATCTAAACCTAACCCCAAATCTAAACCTAACCCCAAATCTAAACCTAAAATCTAAACCTAACCCCAAATCTAAACCTTACCCCAAATATAAACCTAAAATCTAAACCTAACCCCAAATCTAAACCTAAAATCTAAACCTAACCCCAAATCTAAACCTAACCCCAAATCTAAACCTAACCCCAAATCTAAACCCAAATCTAAACCTAACCCCAAATCTAAACCTAAAATCTAAACCTAACCCCAAATCTAAACCTAAAATCTAAACCTAACCCCAAGTCTAAACCTAACCCCAAATCTAAACGTAAAATCCAAACCTAACCCCAAATCTAAACCTAAAATCTAAACCTAACCCCAAATCTAAACCTAACCCCAAATCTAAACCTAAAATCTAAACCTAACCCCAAATCTAAACCTTACCCCAAATATAAACCTAAAATCTAAACCTAACCCCAAATCTAAACCTAAAATCTAAACCTAACCCTAAATCTAAACCTAACCCCAAATCTAAACCTAACCCCAAATCTAAACCCAAATCTAAACCTAACCCCAAATCTAAACCTAAAATCTAAACCTAACCCCAAATCTAAACCTAAAATCTAAACCTAACCCCAAATCTAAACCTAACCCCAAATCTAAACCTAAAATCTAAACCTAACCCCAAATCTAAACCTAACCCCACATCTAAACCTAAAATCTAAACCTAACCCCAAATCTAAACCTAACCCCAAATCTAAACCTAAAATCTAAACCTAACCCCAAATCTAACCTAAAATCTAAACCTAACCCCAAATCTAAACCTAAAATCTAAACCTAACCCCAAATCTTAACCTAAAATCTAAACCTAACCCCAAATCTAAACCTTAAATGTAAACCTAACCACAAATCTAAACCTAACCCCAAATCTAAACCTAAAATCTAAACCTAACCCCAAATCTAAACCTAAAATCTAAACCTAACCCCAAATCTAAACCTTAAATCTAAACCTAACCCCAAATCTAAACCTAAAATCTAAACCTAACCCCAAATCTAAACCTAAAATCTAAACCTAACCCCAAATCTAAACCTAACCCCAAATCTAAACCTAAAATCTAAACCTAACCCCAAATCTAAACCTAAAATCTAAACCTAAAATCTAAACCTAACCCCAAATCTAAACCTAACCCCAAATCTAAACCTAAAATCTAAACCTAACCCCAAATCTAAACCTAAAATCCAAACCTAACCCCAAATCTAAACCTAAAATCTAAACCTAACCCCAAATCTAAACCTAAAATCTAAACCTAACCCCAAATCTAAACCTAAAATCTAAACCTAACCCCAAATCTAAACCTAACCCCAAATCTAAACCTAAAATCTAAACCTAACCCCAAATCTAAACCTAAAATCTAAACCTAACCCCAAATCTAAACCTAAAATCTAAACCTAACCCCAAATCTAAACCTAAAATCTAAACCTAAAATCTAAACCTAACCCCAAATCTAAACCTAAAATCTAAACCTAACCCCAAATCTAAACCTAACCCCAAATCTAAACCTAAAATATAAACCTAACCCCAAATCTAAACCTAAAATCTAAACCTAACCCCAAATCTAAACCTAAAATCTAAACCTAACCCCAAATCTAAACCTAAAATCTAAACCTAACCCCAAATCTAAACCTAAAATCTAAACCTAACCCCAAGTCTAAACCTAACCCCAAATCTAAACCTAAAATCTAAACCTAACCCCAAATCTAAACCTAAAATCTAAACCTAACCCCAAATCTAAACCTAAAATCTAAACCTAACCCCAAATCTAAACCTAAAATCTAAACCTAACCCCAAATCTAAACGTAACCCCAAATCTAAACCTAAAATCTAAACCTAACCCCAAATCTAAACCTAACCCCAAATCTAAACCCCAAATCTAAACCTAACCCCAAATCTAAACCTAAAATCTAAACCTAACCCCAAATCTAAACCTAAAATCTAAACCTAACCCAAATGTAAACTTACCCCAAATCTGAACCTAAAATCTAAACCTAACCCCAAATCTAAACCTAAAATCTAAACCTAACCCCAAATCTAAACCTAAAATCTAAACCTAACCCCAAATCTAAACCTAAAATGTAAACCTAAAATCTAAACCTAACCCCAAATCTAAACCTAACCCCAAATCTAAACCTAAAATCTAAACCTAAAATCTAAACCTAACCCCAAATCTAAACCTAACCCCAAATCTAAACCTAAAATCTAAACCTAACCCCAAATCTAAACCTAAAATCTAAACCTAACCCCAAATCTAAACCTAAAATCTAAACCTAACCCCAAATCTAAACCTAAAATCTAAACCTAACCCCAAATCTAAACCTAACCCCAAATCTAAACCTAAAATCTAAACCTAACCCCAAATCTAAACCTTACCCCAAATATAAACCTAAAATCTAAACCTAACCCCAAATCTAAACCTAAAATCTAAACCTAACCCCAAATCTAAACCTAAAATCTAAACCTAACCCCAAATCTAAACCTAACCCCAAATCTAAACCTAAAATATAAACCTAACCCCAAATCTAAACCTAAAATCTAAACCTAACCCCAAATCTAAACCTAAAATCTAAACCTAACCCCAAATCTAAACCTAAAATCTAAACCTAACCCCAAATCTAAACCTAACCCCAAATCTAAACCTAAAATCTAAACCTAACCCCAAATCTAAACCTTACCCCAAATATAAACCTAAAATCTAAACCTAACCCCAAATCTAAACCTAAAATCTAAACCTAACCCCAAATCTAAACCTAACCCCAAATCTAAACCTAACCCCAAATCTAAACCCAAATCTAAACCTAACCCCAAATCTAAACCTAAAATCTAAACCTAACCCCAAATCTAAACCTAAAATCTAAACCTAACCCCAAGTCTAAACCTAACCCCAAATCTAAACGTAAAATCCAAACCTAACCCCAAATCTAAACCTAAAATCTAAACCTAACCCCAAATCTAAACCTAACCCCAAATCTAAACCTAAAATCTAAACCTAACCCCAAATCTAAACCTTACCCCAAATATAAACCTAAAATCTAAACCTAACCCCAAATCTAAACCTAAAATCTAAACCTAACCCTAAATCTAAACCTAACCCCAAATCTAAACCTAACCCCAAATCTAAACCCAAATCTAAACCTAACCCCAAATCTAAACCTAAAATCTAAACCTAACCCCAAATCTAAACCTAAAATCTAAACCTAACCCCAAATCTAAACCTAACCCCAAATCTAAACCTAAAATCTAAACCTAACCCCAAATCTAAACCTAACCCCACATCTAAACCTAAAATCTAAACCTAACCCCAAATCTAAACCTAACCCCAAATCTAAACCTAAAATCTAAACCTAACCCCAAATCTAACCTAAAATCTAAACCTAACCCCAAATCTAAACCTAAAATCTAAACCTAACCCCAAATCTTAACCTAAAATCTAAACCTAACCCCAAATCTAAACCTTAAATGTAAACCTAACCACAAATCTAAACCTAACCCCAAATCTAAACCTAAAATCTAAACCTAACCCCAAATCTAAACCTAAAATCTAAACCTAACCCCAAATCTAAACCTTAAATCTAAACCTAACCCCAAATCTAAACCTAAAATCTAAACCTAACCCCAAATCTAAACCTAAAATCTAAACCTAACCCCAAATCTAAACCTAACCCCAAATCTAAACCTAAAATCTAAACCTAACCCCAAATCTAAACCTAAAATCTAAACCTAAAATCTAAACCTAACCCCAAATCTAAACCTAACCCCAAATCTAAACCTAAAATCTAAACCTAACCCCAAATCTAAACCTAAAATCCAAACCTAACCCCAAATCTAAACCTAAAATCTAAACCTAACCCCAAATCTAAACCTAAAATCTAAACCTAACCCCAAATCTAAACCTTAAATCTAAACCTAACCCCAAATCTAAACCTAAAATCTAAACCTAACCCCAAATCTAAACCTAACCCCAAATCTAAACCTAAAATCTAAACCTAACCCCAAATCTAAACCTAAAATCTAAACCTAACCCCAAATCTAAACCTAAAATCTAAACCTAACCCCAAATCTAAACCTAAAATCTAAACCTAAAATCTAACCCTAACCCCAAATCTAAACCTAAAATCTAAACCTAACCCCAAATCTAAACCTAACCCCAAATCTAAACCTAAAATATAAACCTAACCCCAAATCTAAGCCTAAAATCTAAACCTAACCCCAAATCTAAACCTAAAATCTAAACCTAACCCCAAATCTAAACCTAAAATCTAAACCTAACCCCAAATCTAAACCTAAAATCTAAACCTAACCCCAAGTCTAAACCTAACCCCAAATCTAAACCTAAAATCTAAACCTAACCCCAAATCTAAACCTAAAATCTAAACCTAACCCCAAATCTAAACCTAAAATCTAAACCTAACCCCAAATCTAAACGTAACCCCAAATCTAAACCTAAAATCTAAACCTAACCCCAAATCTAAACCTAACCCCAAATCTAAACCCCAAATCTAAACCTAACCCCAAATCTAAACCTAAAATCTAAACCTAACCCCAAATCTAAACCTAAAATCTAAACCTAACCCAAATGTAAACTTACCCCAAATCTGAACCTAAAATCTAAACCTAACCCCAAATCTAAACCTAAAATCTAAACCTAACCCCAAATCTAAACCTAAAATCTAAACCTAACCCCAAATCTAAACCTAAAATGTAAACCTAACCCCAAATCTAAACCTAACCCCAAATCTAAACCTAAAATCTAAACCTAACCCCAAATCTAAACCTAAAATCTAAACCTAACCCCAAATCTAAACCTTAAATCTAAACCTAACCCCAAATCTAAACCTAAAATCTAAACCTAACCCCAAATCTAAACCTAAAATCTAAACCTAACCCCAAATCTAAACCTAACCCCAAATCTAAACCTAAAATCTAAACCTAACCCCAAATCTAAACCTAAAATCTAAACCTAACCCCAAATCTGAAAACCAAATCCAAACCTAAAATCTAAACCTAACCCCAAATCTAAACCTAAAATCTAAACCTAACCCCAAATCTAAACCTAAAATCTAAACCTAACCCCAAATCTAAACCTAAAATCTAAACCTAACCCCAAATCTAAACCTAAAATCTAAGCCTAACCCCAAATCTAAACCTAAAATCTAAACCTAACCCCAAATCTAAACCTAAAATCTAAACCTAACCCCAAATCTAAACCTAAAATCCAAACCTAACCCCAAATCTAAACCTAAAATCTAAACCTAACCCCAAATCTGAACCTAAAATCTAAACCTAAAATCTAAACCTAACCCCAAATCTAAACCTAACCCCAAATCTAAACCTAAAATCTAAACCTAACCCCAAATCTAAACCTAACCCCAAATCTAAACCTAAAATCTAAACCTAACCCCAAATCTAAACCTAAAATCTAAACCTAACCCCAAATCTAAACCTAAAATCTAAACCTAACCCCAAATCTAAACCTAAAATCTAAACCTAAAATCTAAACCTAACCCCAAATCTAAACCTAAAATCTAAACCTAACCCCAAATCTAAACCTAACCCCAAATCTAAACCTAAAATCTAAACCTAACCCCAAATCTAAACCTAAAATCTAAACCTAACCCCAAATCTAAACCTAAAATCTAAACCTAACCCCAAATCTGAAACCCAAATCCAAACCTAAAATCTAAACCTAACCCCAAATCTAAACCTAAAATCTAAACCTAACCCCAAATCTAAACCTAAAATCTAAACCTAACCCCAAATCTAAACCTAAAATCTAAACCTAACCCCAAATCTAAACCTAAAATCTAAACCTAACCCCAAATCTAAACCTAAAATCTAAACCTAACCCCAAATCTAAACCTAACCCCAAATCTAAACCTAAAATCTAAACCTAACCCCAAATCTAAACCTAAAATCTAAACCTAACCCCAAATCTGAAAACCAAATCCAAACCTAAAATCTAAACCTAACCCCAAATCTAAACCTAAAATCTAAACCTAACCCCAAATCTAAACCTAAAATCTAAACCTAACCCCAAATCTAAACCTAAAATCTAAACCTAACCCCAAATCTAAACCTAAAATCTAAGCCTAACCCCAAATCTAAACCTAAAATCTAAACCTAACCCCAAATCTAAACCTAAAATCTAAACCTAACCCCAAATCTAAACCTAAAATCCAAACCTAACCCCAAATCTAAACCTAAAATCTAAACCTAACCCCAAATCTGAACCTAAAATCTAAACCTAAAATCTAAACCTAACCCCAAATCTAAACCTAAAATCTAAACCTAACCCCAAATCTAAACCTAACCCCAAATCTAAACCTAAAATCTAAACCTAACCCCAAATCTAAACCTAAAATCTAAACCTAACCCCAAATCTAAACCTAAAATCTAAACCTAACCCCAAATCTTAACCTAACCCCAAATCTAAACCTAAAATATAAACCTAACCCCAAATATAAACCTAAAATCTAAACCTAACCCCAAATCTAAACCTAAAATCTAAACCTAACCCCAAATCTAAACCTAAAATCTAAACCTAACCCCAAATCTAAACCTAACCCCAAATCTAAACCTAAAATCTAAACCTAACCACAAATCTAAACCTAAAATCTAAACCTAACCCCATATCTAAACCTAACCCCAAATCTAAACCGAAAATCTAAACCTAAACCAAATCTAACCCTAACCCCAAATCTAAACCTAAAATCTAAACCTAACCCCAAATCTAAACCTAAAATCTAAACCTAACCCCAAATCTAAACCTAACCCCATATCTAAACCTAAAATCTAAACCTAACCCCAAATCTAAACCAAAAATCTAAACCTAACCCCAAATCTAAACCTAACCCCAAACCTAAACCTAAAATCTAAACCTAAAATCTAAACCTAACCCCAAATCTAAACCTAAAATCTAAACCTAACCCCAAATCTGAAACCCAAATCCAAACCTAAAATCTAAACCTAACCCCAAATCTAAACCTAAAATCTAAACCTAACCCCAAATCTAAACCTAAAATCTAAACCTAACCCCAAATCTAAACCTAAAATCTAAGCCTAACCCCAAATCTAAACCTAAAATCTAAACCTAACCCCAAATCTAAACCTAAAATCTAAACCTAACCCCAAATCTAAACCTAAAATCTAAACCTAACCCCAAATCTAAACCTAAAATCTAAACCTAACCCCAAATCTAAACCTAACCCCAAATCTAAACCTAAAATCTAAACCTAACCCCAAATCTAAACCTTACCCCAAATATAAACCTAAAATCTAAACCTAACCCCAAATCTAAACCTAAAATCTAAACCTAACCCCAAATCTAAACCTAACCCCAAATCTAAACCTAAAATCTAAACCTAACCCCAAATCTAAACCTAAAATCTAAACCTAACCCCAAATCTAAACCTAAAATCTAAACCTAACCCCAAATCTAAACCTAACCCCAAATCTAAACCTAAAATCTAAACCTAACCCCAAATCTAAACCTAAAATCTAAACCTAACCCCAAATCTAAACCTAACCCCAAATCTAAACCTAAAATCTAAACCTAAACCAAATCTAACCCTAACCCCAAATCTAAACCTAAAATCTAAACCTAACCCCAAATCTAAACCTAAAATCTAAACCTAAACCCAAGTCTAAACCTAACCCCAAATCTAAACCTAAAATCTAAACCTAACCCCAAATCTAAACCTAACCCCATATCTAAACCTAAAATCTAAACCTAACCCCAAATCTAAACCAAAAATCTAAACCTAACCCCAAATCTAAACCTAACCCCAAACCTAAACCTAAAATCTAAACCTAACCCCAAATCTAAACCTAAAATCCAAACCTAACCCCAAATCTAAACCTAAAATCTAAACCTAACCCCAAATCTAAACCTAAAATCTAAACCTAACCCCAAATCTTAACCTAAAATCTAAACCTAACCCCAAATCTAAAACTAAAATCTAAACCTAACCCCAAATCTAAACCTAACCCCAAATCTAAACCTAAAATCTAAACCTAACCCCAAATCTAAACCTAAAATCTAAACCTAACCCCAAATCTAAACCTTAAATCTAAACCTAACCCCAAATCTAAACCTAAAATCTAAACCTAACCCCAAATCTAAACCTAAAATCTAAACCTAACCCCAAATCTAAACCTAACCCCAAATCTAAACCTAAAATCTAAACCTAACCCCAAATCTAAACCTAACCCCAAATCTAAACCTAAAATCTAAACCTAACCCCAAATCTAAACCTAAAATCTAAACCTAACCCCAAGTCTAAACCTAACCCCAAATCTAAACCTAAAATCTAAACCTAACCCCAAATCTAAACCTAAAATCTAAACCTAACCCCAAATCTAAACCTAACCCCAAATCTAAACCTAAAATCTAAACCTAACCCCAAATCTAAACCTTACCCCAAATATAAACCTAAAATCTAAACCTAACCCCAAATCTAAACCTAAAATCTAAACCTAACCCCAAATCTAAACCTAACCCCAAATCTAAACCTAACCCCAAATCTAAACCCAAATCTAAACCTAACCCCAAATCTAAACCTAAAATCTAAACCTAACCCCAAATCTAAACCTAAAATCTAAACCTAACCCCAAATCTAAACCTAACCCCAAATCTAAACCTAAAATCTAAACCTAACCCCAAATCTAAACCTAACCCCAAATCTAAACCTAAAATCTAAACCTAACCCCAAATCTAAACCTAACACCAAATCTAAACCTAAAATCTAAACCTAACCCCAAATCTAACCTAAAATCTAAACCTAACCCCAAATCTAAACCTAAAATCTAAACCTAACCCCAAATCTTAACCTAAAATCTAAACCTAACCCCAAATCTAAACCTTAAATGTAAACCTAACCACAAATCTAAACCTAACCCCAAATCTAAACCTAAAATCTAAACCTAACCCCAAATCTAAACCTAAAATCTAAACCTAACCCCAAATCTAAACCTAAAATCTAAACCTAACCCCAAATCTAAACCTAAAATCTAAACCTAACCCCAAATCTAAACCTAACCCCAAATCTAAACCTAAAATCTAAACCTAACCCCAAATCTAAACCTAAAATCTAAACCTAAAATCTAAACCTAACCCCAAATCTAAACCTAACCCCAAATCTAAACCTAAAATCTAAACCTAACCCCAAATCTAAACCTAAAATCCAAACCTAACCCCAAATCTAAACCTAAAATCTAAACCTAACCCCAAATCTAAACCTAAAATCTAAACCTAACCCCAAATCTAAACCTTAAATCTAAACCTAACCCCAAATCTAAACCTAAAATCTAAACCTAACCCCAAATCTAAACCTAACCCCAAATCTAAACCTAAAATCTAAACCTAACCCCAAATCTAAACCTAAAATCTAAACCTAACCCCAAATCTAAACCTAAAATCTAAACGTAACCCCAAATCTAAACCTAAAATCTAAACCTAACCCCAAATCTAAACCTAAAATCTAAACCTAACCCCAAATCTAAACCTAAAATCTAAACCTAAAATCTAAACCTAACCCCAAATCTAAACCTAAAATCTAAACCTAACCCAAATCTAAACCTAACCCCAAATCTAAACCTAAAATATAAACCTAACCCCAAATCTAAACCTAAAATCTAAACCTAACCCCAAATCTAAACCTAAAATCTAAACCTAACCCCAAATCTAAACCTAAAATCTAAACCTAACCCCAAATCTAAACCTAAAATCTAAACCTAACCCCAAGTCTAAACCTAACCCCAAATCTAAACCTAAAATCTAAACCTAACCCCAAATCTAAACCTAAAATCTAAACCTAACCCCAAATCTAAACCTAAATCTAAACCTAACCCCAAATCTAAACCTAAAATCTAAACCTAACCCCAAATCTAAACCTTAAATCTAAACCTAACCCCAAATCTAAACCTAAAATCTAAACCTAACCCCAAATCTAAACGTAACCCCAAATCTAAACCTAAAATCTAAACCTAACCCCAAATCTAAACCTAACCCCAAATCTTACCCCAAATCTAAACCTAACCCCAAATCTAAACCTAAAATCTAAACCTAACCCCAAATCTAAACCTAAAATCTAAACCTAACCCAAATGTAAACTTACCCCAAATCTGAACCTAAAATCTAAACCTAACCCCAAATCTAAACCTAAAATCTAAACCTAACCCCAAATCTAAACCTAAAATCTAAACCTAACCCCAAATCTAAACCTAAAATGTAAACCTAACCACAAATCTAAACCTAACCCCAAATCTAAACCTAAAATCTGAACCTAACCCCAAATCTAAACCTAAAATCTAAACCTAACCCCAAATCTAAACCTTAAATCTAAACCTAACCCCAAATCTAAACCTAAAATCTAAACCTAACCCCAAATCTAAACCTAAAATCTAAACCTAACCCCAAATCTAAACCTAACCCCAAATCTAAACCTAAAATCTAAACCTAACCCCAAATCTAAACCTAAAATCTAAACCTAACCCCAAATCTGAAACCAAATCCAAACCTAAAATCTAAACCTAACCCCAAATCTAAACCTAAAATCTAAACCTAACCCCAAATCTAAACCTAAAATCTAAACCTAACCCCAAATCTAAACCTAAAATCTAAACCTAACCCCAAATCTAAACCTAAAATCCAAACCTAACCCCAAATCTAAACCTAAAATCTAAACCTAACCCCAAATCTAAATCTAAAATCTAAACCTAACCCCAAATCTAAACCTAAAATCTAAACCTAACCCAAATCTAAACCTAAAATCCAAACCTAACCCCAAATATAAACCTAAAATCTAAACCTAACCCCAAATCTAAACCTAAAATCTAAACCTAAAATCTAAACCTAACCCCAAATCTAAACCTAACCCCACATCTAAACCTAAAATCTAAACCTAACCCCAAATCTAAACCTAACCCCAAATCTAAACCTAAAATCTAAACCTAACCCCAAATCTAAACCTAAAATCTAAACCTAACCCCAAATCTAAACCTAAAATCTAAACCTAACCCCAAATCTAAACCTAAAATCTAAACCTAACCCCAAATCTAAACCTAAAATCTAAACCTAAAATCTAAACCTAACCCCAAATCTAAACCTAAAATCTAAACCTAACCCCAAATCTAAACCTAACCCCAAATCTAAACCTAAAATCTAAACCTAACCCCAAATCTAAACCTAACCCCAAATATAAACCTAAAATCTAAACCTAACCCCAAATCTAAACCTAAAATCTAAACCTAACCCCAAATCTAAACCTAAAATCTAAACCTAAAATCTAAACCTAACCCCAAATCTAAACCTAAAATCTAAACCTGACCCCAAATCTAAACCTAACCCCAAATCTAAACCTAAAATCTAAACCTAACCCCAAATCTAAACCTAAAATCTAAACCTAACCCCAAATCTAAACCTAACCCCAAATCTAAACCTAAAATCTAAACCTAACCCCAAATCTAAACCTAACCCCAAATCTAAACCTAAAATCTAAACCTAACCCCAAATCTAAACCTAAAATCTAAACCTAACCCCAAATCTAAACCTAAAATCTAAACCTAACCTCAAATCTAAACCTAAAATCTAAACCTAACCCCAAATCTAAACCTAAAATCTAAACCTAACCCCAAATCTAAACCTAACCCCAAATCTAAACCTAAAATCTAAACCTAACCCCAAATCTAAACCTAACCCCAAATCTAAACCTAAAATCTAAACCTAACCCCAAATCTAAACCTAAAATCTAAACCTAACCCCAAATCTAAACCTAACCCCAAATCTAAACCTTAAATCTAAACCTAACCCCAAATCTAAACCTAAAATCTAAACCTAACCCCAAATCTAAACCTAAAATCTAAACCTAACCCCAAGTCTAAACCTAACCCCAAATCTAAACCTAACCCCAAATCTAAACCTAAAATCTAAACCTAACCCCAAATCTAAACCTTACCCCAAATATAAACCTAAAATCTAAACCTAACCCCAAATCTAAACCTAAAATCTAAACCTAACCCCAAATCTAAACCTAAAATCTAAACCTAACCCCAAATCTAAACCTAACCCCAAATCTAAACCTAACCCCAAATCTAAACCCAAATCTAAACCTAACCCCAAATCTAAACCTAAAATCTAAACCTAACCCCAAATCTAAACCTAAAATCTAAACCTAACCCCAAATCTAAACCTAACCCCAAATCTAAACCTAAAATCTAAACCTAACCCCAAATCTAAACCTAAAATCTAAACCTAACCCCAAATCTAAACCTAAAATCTAAACCTAACCCCAAATCTAAACCTAAAATCCAAACCTAACCCCAAATCTAAACCTATACCCCAAATCTAAACCCAAATCTAAACCTAACCCCAAATCTAAACCTAAAATCTAAACCTAACCCCAAATCTAAACCTAAAATCTAAACCTAACCCCAAATCTAAACCTAACCCCAAATCTAAACCTAAAATCTAAACCTAACCCCAAATCTAAACCTAACCCCAAATCTAAACCTAAAATCTAAACCTAACCCCAAATCTAAACCTAACCCCAAATCTAAACCTAAAATCTAAACCTAACCCCAAATCTAACCTAAAATCTAAACCTAACCCCAAATCTAAACCTAAAATCTAAACCTAACCCCAAATCTTAACCTAAAATCTAAACCTAACCCCAAATCTAAACCTTAAATGTAAACCTAACCACAAATCTAAACCTAACCCCAAATCTAAACCTAAAATCTAAACCTAACCCCAAATCTAAACCTAAAATCTAAACCTAACCCCAAATCTAAACCTTAAATCTAAACCTAACCCCAAATCTAAACCTAAAATCTAAACCTAACCCCAAATCTAAACCTAAAATCTAAACCTAACCCCAAATCTAAACCTAACCCCAAATCTAAACCTAAAATCTAAACCTAACCCCAAATCTAAACCTAAAATCTAAACCTAAAATCTAAACCTAACCCCAAATCTAAACCTAACCCCAAATCTAAACCTAAAATCTAAACCTAACCCCAAATCTAAACCTAAAATCCAAACCTAACCCCAAATCTAAACCTAAAATCTAAACCTAACCCCAAATCTAAACCTAAAATCTAAACCTAACCCCAAATCTAAACCTTAAATCTAAACCTAACCCCAAATCTAAACCTAAAATCTAAACCTAACCCCAAATCTAAACCTAACCCCAAATCTAAACCTAAAATCTAAACCTAACCCCAAATCTAAACCTAAAATCTAGACCTAACCCCAAATCTAAACCTAAAATCTAAACGTAACCCCAAATCTAAACCTAAAATCTAAACCTAACCCCAAATCTAAACCTAAAATCTAAACCTAACCCCAAATCTAAACCTAAAATCTAAACCTAAAATCTAAACCTAACCCCAAATCTAAACCTAAAATCTAAACCTAACCCCAAATCTAAACCTAACCCCAAATCTAAACCTAAAATATAAACCTAACCCCAAATCTAAACCTAAAATCTAAACCTAACCCCAAATCTAAACCTAAAATCTAAACCTAACCCCAAATCTAAACCTAAAATCTAAACCTAACCCCAAATCTAAACCTAAAATCTAAACCTAACCCCAAGTCTAAACCTAACCCCAAATCTAAACCTAAAATCTAAACCTAACCCCAAATCTAAACCTAAAATCTAAACCTAACCCCAAATCTAAACCTAAAATCTAAACCTAACCCCAAATCTAAACCTAAAATCTAAACCTAACCCCAAATCTAAACCTAAAATCTAAACCTAACCCCAAATCTAAACCTTAAATCTAAACCTAACCCCAAATCTAAACCTAAAATCTAAACCTAACCCCAAATCTAAACGTAACCCCAAATCTAAACCTAAAATCTAAACCTAACCCCAAATCTAAACCTAACCCCAAATCTTACCCCAAATCTAAACCTAACCCCAAATCTAAACCTAACATCTAAACCTAACCCCAAATCTAAACCTAAAATCTAAACCTAACCCAAATGTAAACTTACCCCAAATCTGAACCTAAAATCTAAACCTAACCCCAAATCTAAACCTAAAATCTAAACCTAACCCCAAATCTAAACCTAAAATCTAAACCTAACCCCAAATCTAAACCTAAAATCTAAACCTAACCCCAAATCTAAACCTAAAATGTAAACCTAACCACAAATCTAAACCTAACCCCAAATCTAAACCTAAAATCTAAACCTAACCCCAAATCTAAACCTAAAATCTAAACCTAACCCCAAATCTAAACCTTAAATCTAAACCTAACCCCAAATCTAAACCTAAAATCTAAACCTAACCCCAAATCTAAACCTAAAATCTAAACCTAACCCCAAATCTAAACCTAACCCAAATCTAAACCTAAAATCTAAACCTAACCCCAAATCTAAACCTAAAATCTAAACCTAACCCCAAATCTGAAACCCAAATCCAAACCTAAAATCTAAACCTAACCCCAAATCTAAACCTAAAATCTAAACCTAACCCCAAATCTAAACCTAAAATCTAAACCTAACCCCAAATCTAAACCTAAAATCTAAACCTAACCCCAAATCTAAACCTAAAATCTAAACCTAACCCCAAATCTAAACCTAAAATCCAAACCTAACCCCAAATCTAAACCTAAAATCTAAACCTAACCCCAAATCTAAATCTAAAATCTAAACCTAGCCCCAAATCTAAACCTAAAATCTAAACCTAACCCCAAATCTAAACCTAAAATCCAAACCTAACCCCAAATATAAACCTAAAATCTAAACCTAACCCCAAATCTAAACCTAAAATCTAAACCTAAAATCTAAACCTAACCCCAAATCTAAACCTAACCCCACATCTAAACCTAAAATCTAAACCTAACCCCAAATCTAAACCTAACCCCAAATCTAAACCTAAAATCTAAACCTAACCCCAAATCTAAACCTAAAATCTAAACCTAACCCCAAATCTAAACCTAAAATCTAAACCTAACCCCAAATCTAAACCTAAAATCTAAACCTAAAATCTAAACCTAACCCCAAATCTAAACCTAAAATCTAAACCTAAAATCTAAACCTAACCCCAAATCTAAACCTAAAATCTAAACCTAACCCCAAATCTAAACCTAACCCCAAATATAAACCTAAAATCTAAACCTAACCCCAAATCTAAACCTAAAATCTAAACCTAACCCCAAATCTAAACCTAAAATCTAAACCTAAAATCTAAACCTAACCCCAAATCTAAACCTAAAATCTAAACCTGACCCCAAATCTAAACCTAACCCCAAATCTAAACCTAAAATCTAAACCTAACCCCAAATCTAAACCTAAAATCTAAACCTAACCCCAAATCTAAACCTAACCCCAAATCTAAACCTAAAATCTAAACCTAACCCCAAATCTAAACCTAACCCCAAATCTAAACCTAAAATCTAAACCTAACCCCAAATCTAAACCTAAAATCTACACCTAACCTCAAATCTAAACCTAAAATCTAAACCTAACCCCAAATCTAAACCTAAAATCTAAACCTAACCCCAAATCTAAACCTAACCCCAAATCTAAACCTAAAATCTAAACCTAACCCCAAATCTAAACCTAACCCCAAATCTAAACCTAAAATCTAAACCTAACCCCAAATCTAAACCTAAAATCTAAACCTAACCCCAAATCTAAACCTAACCCCAAATCTAAACCTTAAATCTAAACCTAACCCCAAATCTAAACCTAAAATCTAAACCTAACCCCAAATCTAAACCTAAAATCTAAACCTAACCCCAAGTCTAAACCTAACCCCAAATCTAAGCCTAACCCCAAATCTAAACCTAAAATCTAAACCTAACCCCAAATCTAAACCTAACCCCAAATCTAAACCTAAAATCTAAACCTAACCCCAAATCTAAACCTAAAATCTAAACCTAACCCCAAATCTAAACCTAAAATCTAAACCTAACCCCAAATCTAAACCTAAAATCTAAACCTAACCCCAAATCTAAACCTAACCCCAAATCTAAACCTAACCCCAAATCTAAACCCAAATCTAAACCTAACCCCAAATCTAAACCTAAAATCTAAACCTAACCCCAAATCTAAACCTAAAATCTAAACCTAACCCCAAATCTAAACCTAACCCCAAATCTAAACCTAAAATCTAAACCTAACCCCAAATCTAAACCTAAAATCTAAACCTAACCCCAAATCTAAACCTAAAATCTAAACCTAACCCCAAATCTAAACCTAAAATCCAAACCTAACCCCAAATCTAAACCTAACCCCAAATCTAAACCCAAATCTAAACCTAACCCCAAATCTAAACCTAAAATCTAAACCTAACCCCAAATCTAAACCTAAAATCTAAACCTAACCCCAAATCTAAACCTAACCCCAAATCTAAACCTAAAATCTAAACCTAACCCCAAATCTAAACCTAACCCCAAATCTAAACCTAAAATCTAAACCTAACCCCAAATCTAAACCTAACCCCAAATCTAAACCTAAAATCTAAACCTAACCCCAAATCTAACCTAAAATCTAAACCTAACCCCAAATCTAAACCTAAAATCTAAACCTAACCCCAAATCTTAACCTAAAATCTAAACCTAACCCCAAATCTAAACCTTAAATGTAAACCTAACCACAAATCTAAACCTAACCCCAAATCTAAACCTAAAATCTAAACCTAACCCCAAATCTAAACCTAAAATCTAAACCTAACCCCAAATCTAAACCTTAAATCTAAACCTAACCCCAAATCTAAACCTAAAATCTAAACCTAACCCCAAATCTAAACCTAAAATCTAAACCTAAAATCTAAACCTAACCCCAAATCTAAACCTAACCCCAAATCTAAACCTAAAATCTAAACCTAACCCCAAATCTAAACCTAAAATCCAAACCTAACCCCAAATCTAAACCTAAAATCTAAACCTAACCCCAAATCTAAACCTAAAATCTAAACCTAACCCCAAATCTTAACCTAAAATCTAAACCTAACCCCAAATCTAAACCTTAAATGTAAACCTAACCCCAAATCTAAACCTAACCCCAAATCTAAACCTAAAATCTAAACCTAACCCAAATCTAAACCTAAAATCTAAACCTAAAATCTAAACCTAACCCCAAATCTAAACCTTAAATCTAAACCTAACCCAAATCTAAACCTAAAATCTAAACCTAACCCCAAATCTAAACCTAAAATCTAAACCTAACCCCAAATCTAAACCTAACCCCAAATCTAAACCTAAAATCTAAACCTAACCCCAAATCTAAACCTAAAATCTAAACCTAAAATCTAAACCTAAACCCAAATCTAAACCTAACCCCAAATCTAAACCTAAAATCTAAACCTAACCCCAAATCTAAACCTAAAATCCAAACCTAACCCCAAATCTAAACCTAAAATCTAAACCTAACCCCAAATCTAAACCTAAAATCTAAACCTAACCCCAAATCTAAACCTAACCCCAAATCTAAACCTAAAATCTAAACCTAACCCCAAATCTAAACCTAAAATCTAGACCTAACCCCAAATCTAAACCTAAAATCTAAACGTAACCCCAAATCTAAACCTAAAATCTAAACATAACCCCAAATCTAAACCTAAAATCTAAACCTAACCCCAAATCTAAACCTAAAATCTAAACCTAAAATCTAAACCTAACCCCAAATCTAAACCTAAAATCTAAACCTAACCCCAAATCTAAACCTAACCCCAAATCTAAACCTAAAATATAAACCTAACCCCAAATCTAAACCTAAAATCTAAACCTAACCCCAAATCTAAACCTAAAATCTAAACCTAACCCCAAATCTAAACCTAAAATCTAAACCTAACCCCAAATCTAAACCTAAAATCTAAACCTAACCCCAAGTCTAAACCTAACCCCAAATCTAAACCTAAAATCTAAACCTAACCCCAAATCTAAACCTAAAATCTAAACCTAACCCCAAATCTAAACCTAAAATCTAAACCTAACCCCAAATCTAAACCTAAAATCTAACCTAACCCCAAATCTAAACCTTAAATCTAAACCTAACCCCAAATCTAAACCTAAAATCTAAACCTAACCCCAAATCTAAACGTAACCCCAAATCTAAACCTAAAATCTAAACCTAACCCCAAATCTAAACCTAACCCCAAATCTTACCCCAAATCTAAACCTAACCCCAAATCTAAACCTAAAATCTAAACCTAACCCCAAATCTAAACCTAAAATCTAAACCTAACCCAAATGTAAACTTACACCAAATCTGAACCTAAAATCTAAACCTAACCCCAAATCTAAACCTAAAATCTAAACCTAACCCCAAATCTAAACCTAAAATCTAAACCTAACCCCAAATCTAAACCTAAAATGTAAACCTAACCACAAATCTAAACCTAACCCCAAATCTAAACCTAAAATCTAAACCTAACCCCAAATCTAAACCTAAAATCTAAACCTAACCCCAAATCTAAACCTTAAATCTAAACCTAACCCCAAATCTAAACCTAAAATCTAAACCTAACCCCAAATCTAAACCTAAAATCTAAACCTAACCCCAAATCTAAACCTAACCCCAAATCTAAACCTAAAATCTAAACCTAACCCCAAATCTAAACCTAAAATCTAAACCTAACCCCAAATCTGAAACCCAAATCCAAACCTAAAATCTAAACCTAACCCAAATCTAAACCTAAAATCTAAACCTAACCCCAAATCTAACCTAAAATCTAAACCTAACCCCAAATCTAAACCTAAAATCTAAACCTAACCCCAAATCTAAACCTAAAATCTAAACCTAACCCCAAATCTAAACCTAAAATCCAAACCTAACCCCAAATCTAAACCTAAAATCTAAACCTAACCCCAAATCTAAATCTAAAATCTAAACCTAACCCCAAATCTAAACCTAAAATCTAAACCTAACCCCAAATCTAAACCTAAAATCCAAACCTAACCCCAAATATAAACCTAAAATCTAAACCTAACCCCAAATCTAACCTAAAATCTAAACCTAAAATCTAAACCTAACCCCAAATCTAAACCTAACCCCACATCTAAACCTAAAATCTAAACCTAACCCCAAATCTAAACCTAAAATCTAAACCTAACCCCAAATCTAAACCTAAAATCTAAACCTAACCCCAAATCTAAACCTAAAATCTAAACCTAACCCCAAATCTAAACCTAAAATCTAAACCTAAAATCTAAACCTAACCCCAAATCTAAACCTAAAATCTAAACCTAACCCCAAATCTAAACCTAACCCCAAATCTAAACCTAAAATCTAAACCTAACCCCAAATCTAAACCTAACCCCAAATATAAACCTAAAATCTAAACCTAACCCCAAATCTAAACCTAAAATCTAAACCTAACCCCAAATCTAAACCTAAAATCTAAACCTAAAATCTAAACCTAACCCCAAATCTAAACCTAAAATCTAAACCTGACCCCAAATCTAAACCTAACCCCAAATCTAAACCTAAAATCTAAACCTAACCCCAAATCTAAACCTAAAATCTAAACCTAACCCCAAATCTAAACCTAACCCCAAATCTAAACCTAAAATCTAAACCTAACCCCAAATCTAAACCTAACCCCAAATCTAAACCTAAAATCTAAACCTAACCCCAAATCTAAACCTAAAATCTACACCTAACCTCAAATCTAAACCTAAAATCTAAACCTAACCCCAAATCTAAACCTAAAATCTAAACCTAACCCCAAATCTAAACCTAACCCCAAATCTAAACCTAAAATCTAAACCTAACCCCAAATCTAAACCTAAAATCTAAACCTAAAATCTAAACCTAACCCCAAATCTAAACCTAAAATCTAAACCTAACCCCAAATCTAAACCTAACCCCAAATCTAAACCTTAAATCTAAACCTAACCCCAAATCTAAACCTAAAATCTAAACCTAACCCCAAATCTAAACCTAAAATCTAAACCTAACCCCAAGTCTAAACCTAACCCCAAAACTAAACCTAACCCCAAATCTAAACCTAAAATCTAAACCTAACCCCAAATCCAAACCTAACCCCAAATCTAAACCTAAAATCTAAACCTAACCCCAAATCTAAATCTAAAATCTAAACCTAACCCCAAATCTAAACCTAAAATCTAAACCTAACCCCAAATCTAAACCTAACCCCAAATCTAAACCTAACCCCAAATCTAAACCCAAATCTAAACCTAACCCCAAATCTAAACCTAAAATCTAAACCTAACCCCAAATCTAAACCTAACCCCAAATCTAAACCTAAAATCTAAACCTAACCCCAAATCTAAACCTAAAATCTAAACCTAACCCCAAATCTAAACCTAAAATCTAAACCTAACCCCAAATCTAAACCTAAAATCCAAACCTAACCCCAAATCTAAACCTAACCCCAAATCTAAACCCAAATCTAAACCTAACCCAAATCTAAACCTAAAATCTAAACCTAACCCAAATCTAAACCTAAAATCTAACCTAACCCCAAATCTAAACCTAACCCCAAATCTAAACCTAAAATCTAAACCTAACCCCAAATCTAAACCTAACCCCAAATCTAAACCTAAAATCTAAACCTAACCCCAAATCTAAACCTAACCCCAAATCTAAACCTAAAATCTAAACCTAACCCCAAATCTAACCTAAAATCTAAACCTAACCCAAATCTAAACCTAAAATCTAAACCTAACCCCAAATCTTAACCTAAAATCTAAACCTAACCCCAAATCTAAACCTTAAATGTAAACCTAACCCCAAATCTAAACCTAACCCCAAATCTAAACCAAAAATCTAAACCTAACCCCAAATCTAACCTAAAATCTAAACCTAACCCCAAATCTAAACCTTAAATCTAAACCTAACCCCAAATCTAACCTAAAATCTAAACCTAACCCCAAATCTAAACCTAAAATCTAAACCTAAAATCTAAACCTAACCCCAAATCTAAACCAACCCAAATCTAAACCTAAAATCTAAACCTAACCCCAAATCTAAACCTAAAATCCAAACCTAACCCCAAATCTAAACCTAAAATCTAAACCTAACCCCAAATCTAAACCTAAAATCTAAACCTAACCCCAAATCTTAACCTAAAATCTAAACCTAACCCCAAATCTAAAACTAAAATCTAAACCTAACCCCAAATCTAAACCTAACCCCAAATCTAAACCTAAAATCTAAACCTAACCCCAAATCTAAACCTAAAATCTAAACCTAACCCCAAATCTAAACCTTAAATCTAAACCTAACCCCAAATCTAAACCTAAAATCTAAACCTAACCCAAATCTAACCTAAAATCTAAACCTAACCCCAAATCTAAACCTAACCCAAATCTAACCTAAAATCTAAACCTAACCCCAAATCTAAACCTAAAATCTAAACCTAAAATCTAAACCTAACCCAATCTAAACCTAACCCCAAATCTAAACCTAAAATCTAACCTAACCCCAAATCTAAACCTAAAATCCAAACCTAACCCCAAATCTAAACCTAAAATCTAAACCTAACCCCAAATCTAAACCTAAAATCTAAACCTAACCCCAAATCTAAACCTTAAATCTAAACCTAACCCCAAATCTAAACCTAAAATCTAAACCTAACCCCAAATCTAAACCTAACCCAAATCTAAACCTAAAATCTAAACCTAACCCCAAATCTAAACCTAAAATCTAGACCTAACCCCAAATCTAAACCTA